>NC_051065.1:75429220-75519065 GCF_004664715.2 Peromyscus leucopus | reverse complement strand
GCAATGAGGAAATAAAAACTTTCCTTAAAGAGGAATTGAAAAACTACCTTAAAGAGGAAATAAAAACTTTCCTTAAAGAGAAATAAAAAACTCCCTTAAAGAGGAAATAAAAACTTCCCTTAAAGAGGAAATGAAAAAACTCCATTAAAGAGGAAATAAAAAACTCCTTAAAGAAATGGAAGAAAAAAACGAACAAAAAATGGGAAGAAATCAAATCAAGCCAAGAAAAAGCAATTAAACAGATGAAAGAAACATTCCAAGATCTGAAAAAATGAATTTGAGACAATAAAGAAAACACATGCTGAGGGAATGCTGGAAATAGAAACCCTGACAAAACGAACAGGAACTACAGAAACAAGCATAACCAACCAATTGCAAGAAATGGAACAGAGAATCTCTGACGCTGAAGACATGATAGAGAAAATAGATTCGTCAGTCAAAGAAAACAATAAAGACAAAAAAAGTCCTAACACAAAACATCCAGGAAATTTGGGACACCATGAAAAGACCAAACCTAAGAATAATAGGGATAGAAGAAGGAGAAGAATACCAACTCAAAGGCACAGAAAATATATTCAACAAAATCATAGAAGAAAACTTTCCTAACCTAAAGAAAGAAATACCTATGAAGATACAAGAAGCTTACAGAACACCGAATAGACTGGATCCAAAAAAAAAAGTCCCCTCGCCACATAATAATCAAAACACTAAGCACACAGAATAAAGAAAAAATATTAAGAGCTGCAAAGGAAAAGGACCAAGTAACATATAAAGGCAAACCCATCAGAATAACACCAGACTACTCAATAGAGACTATGAAAGCTAGAAGATCATGGACAAACCTCATGCAGACACTAAGAGACCACGGATGCCAACCCAGACTATTATACCCAGCAAAACTCTCAATCACCATAGGTGGAGTAAACAAAATATTCCAGGATAAAACCAGATTTAATCAATACCTGTCCACAAACCCAGCCCTACAGAAAGCACTAGAAGGGAAAATTCAACCCAAAGAAGCTAAACACATCCATGAAAAATCAAGCAATAGATAATCCTACACCAACATACACCACAGAAGGACAACACAACACAACCAAAAAAATAACAGGAATTAACAATCACTGGTCATTAATATCCATCAATATCAATGGTCTCAACTCACCTATAAAAAGACACAGGCTAACAGAATGGATAAGAAAACAGGACCCATCCATATGCTGCATACAAGAAACACACCTTAACTCCAAAGACAGACACTACCTCCGAGTAAAGGGCTGGGAAAAGGTTTTCCAAGCAAATGGACCTAAGAAACAAGCTGGTGTAGCTATCCTAATATCTAATAAAATAGACTTCAAACTAAAATCAATCAAAAGAGACCAGGATGGACATTACATATTCATCACGGGAAAAATCCACCAAGATGAAGTCTCGATTCTAAACATTTATGCTCCAAATACAAAAGCACCCACATTCATAAAAGAAACACTACTAAAGTTTAAAACGCACATCAAACCCCACACATTAGTAGTGGGAGATTTTAACACACCACTCTCACCAAAAGATAGATCTACCAGACTGAAACTTAACAAAGAAATAAAGGACCTAACAGATGTTATGACTCAAATGGACCTAATAGATATCTACAGAATATTCCATCCTAACACAAAAGAATATACCTTCTTCTCAGCACCCCATGGAACCTTCTCAAAAATTGACCACATGCTTGGACACAAAACAAATCTCAACAGATACAAAAAAATTGGAATAACCTCCTGTATCTTATCAGACCACCATGCCTTAAAATTAGAACTCAATAACAACAAAAATTATAGAAAACCCACAAACTCATGGAAACTGAATAATGCCCACCTGAAACATCAATGGGTCAGGAAGAAATAAAGACAGAAATTAAAGAGTTCCTAGAATTCAATGAAAATGAAAGTACAACATACCCAAACTTATGGGACACTATGAAAGCAGTGCTAAGAGGAAAATTCATAGCTCTAAATGCACACATAAAGAAGATGGAGCAATCCCATACCAAGGAATTAACAGCACAACTGAAAGCTCTAGAACAAAAAGAAACAAACTCACCCAGGAGAAATAGACGCCAGGAAATAATCAAATTGAGGGCTGAAATCAACGAAATAGAAAACAAGAGAACAATACAAAAAATCAATGAAACAAAGAGCTGGTTCTTTGAAAAAATCAACAAGATAGACAAACCACTAGCCAAATTAACCAAAAGGCAAAGAGAGAGCACCCAAATTCACAAAATCAGAAATGAAAAGGGAGACATAACAACAGACAATGAGGAAATCCAGAGAATCATCAGATCATACTTCAAAAACCTGTACTCCACAAAAATGGAAAACCAGGAAGAAATGGACAATTTTCTGGATAAATACCAAATACCAAAATTAAATCAAGACCAGATAAACCATTTAAATAGACCAATAACCCCTAAAGAAATAGAAACAGTCATCAAAAGTCTCCCAACTAAAAAAAAGCCCAGGACCAGATGGTTTCAGTGCAGAATTCTACCAGACTTTCAAAGAAGAACTAATACCAATCCTCTTCAAAGTGTTCCACACAATAGAAACAGAAGGAGCACTACCAAACTCTTTTTATGAGGCTACAATTACCCTGATACCCAAACCACACAAAGATGCAACAAAGAAAGAGAACTACAGACCAATCTCCCTCATGAACATTGATGCAAAAATACTCAACAAAATATTGGCAAACCGAATCCAAGAATACATCAAAACAATCATCCATCACGACCAAGTAGGATTCATCCCAGGGATGCAAGGATGGTTCAACATACGGAAATCAGTCAATGTAATACACCATATAAACAAACTGAAAGAAAAAAACCACATGATCATCTCCCTAGATGCTGAAAAAGCCTTTGACAAAATCCAACACCCCTTCATGATAAAGGTCTTAGAAAGAATAGGAATACAAGGAACATTTCTAAACATAATAAAAGCAATTTATAGCAAGCCAACAGCAAACATCAAATTAAATGGAGAGAAACTCAAAGCGATACCACTAAATTCAGGAACAAGACAAGGCTGTCCACTCTCCCCATATTTATTCAATATAGTACTAGAAGTTCTAGCTAGAGCAATAAGACAAGAAAAGGAGATCAAAGGGATACAAATTGGCAAGGAAGAAGTCAAACTTTCACTATTTGCAGATGATATGATAGTATACATAAGTGACCCCAAAAACTCTACCAGGGAACTTCTACAGCTGATAAACTCCTTCAGTAAAGTGGCAGGATACAAGATCAACTCAAAAAAATCAGTAGCCCTCCTATACACAAATGATAAAAGGGCTGAGAAAGAAGTCAGAGAAACATCACCCTTTACAATAGCCACAAATAATATAAAATACCTTGGGATAACACTAACTAAACAAGTGAAAGACCTTTTTGATAAGAACTTTAAATCTCTAAAGAAAGAAATTGAAGAAGATATTAGAAAATGGAAGGATCTCCCATGCTCATGGTAGGTAGGATTAACATAGTAAAAATGGCAATCTTACCAAAAGCAATCTACAGATTCAATGCAATCCCCATCAAAATCCCAACACAATTCTTCACAGACTTGGAAAGAAAAATACTCAACTTTATATGGAAAAACAAAAGACCCAGGATAGCTAAAAGAATCCTATATGATAAAGCAACCCTTGGAGGCATCACCATCCCGGACCTCAAACTCTACTATAGAGCCATAGTAATAAAAACAGCTTGGTACTGGTATAAAAACAGACATACGGACCAATGGAATCGAATTGAAGACCCTGACATTAATCCATGCACATATGAACACCTGGTTTTTGACAAAGGAGCCAAAACTATACAATGGAACAAAGAAAGTATCTTCAACAAATGGTGCTGGCATAACTGGATGTCAATATGTAAAAGATTACAAATAGATCCATATCTGTCACCATGCACAAAACTCAAGTCCAAGTGGATCAAAGACCTAAACATAAATCCAGTTACACTAAACTTAATAGAAAAGAAAATAGGAAGCACTCTTGAACGCATTGGCACTGGAGACCATTTCCTAAATAAAACACCGACAGCACAGACCCTGAGCACAACCATTAATAAATGGGACCTCTCAAAACTGAGAAGCTTTTGCAGGGCAAAAGACACAGTCAATAAGACAAAAAGACAGCCAACAGATTGGGAAAAGATCTTCACCAATCCCACATCTGACAGAGGATTGATCTCCACAATATATAAAGAACTCAAGAAACTAGACATCAAAGCACTGAACAGTCCAATTAAAAAATGGGCTAAAGAGCTAAACAGAGAATTCACAAAACAAGAACTACAAATGGCTGAAAGACATTTAAAGAAATGCTCAACATCCTTAATCATCAGAGAAATGCAAATCAAAACGACTCTGAGATACCACCTTACACCTGTTAGAATGGCTAAGATCAAAAACACCAATGACAACCAATGTTGGAGAGGATGTGGAGCAAAGGGAACACTCCTCCACTGTTGGTGGGAATGTAAACTTGTACAACCACTGTGGAAATCAGTATGGCGGTTTCTCAGAAAATTAGGAATCGAACTACCTCAAGACCCAGCCATACCACTCTTGGGCATATACCCAAAGAATGCTGATACATACCATAAAGATACATGCTCATCTATGTTCATAGCAGCACTATTTGTAATAGCCAGAACCTGGAAACAGCCTAGATGCCCATCAACGGAAGAATGGATGAAAAAAATGTGGTACATATACACAATGGAGTACTACTCAGCAGAGAAAAACAATGAAAGCATGAAATTTGCAGGCAAATGGATGGAACTAGAAAAAATCATCCTGAGTGAGGTAACCCAAACCCAGAAAGACAGTTATGGTATGTACTCACTCATTGGTGGATTCTAGATATAAAATGAACAATCAGACCACAACCCATAGAACCATAAAGGCTATATATATATATAGCATAGAGGTCCCTAGGACGACTGTGGCTTATAATAAATTTCAGTTTTACTCAATTATTGAAAAAAAAATAGCCAAATGAATAGAAACACATGAACTATGAACCAAAGGCTGAGGGGCTCCCAGCTGGATCAGGCCCTCTGAATAGGTGAGACAGTTGATTGGCTTGATCAGTTTGGGAGGCATCTAGGCAGTGGGACCAAGTCCTGTGCTCAATGCATGAATTGGCTGTTTGAAACCAGGAACTTATGCAGGGACACTTGGCTTAGTCTGGGAGGAAGGGACTGGACCTCCCTGGACTGAGTCTACCAAGTTGATCACAGTCCTCGGGGGAGGACTTGTCCTGGAGGAGGTGGGAATGGAGGGTGGGCTGGGGTAAGGGGAGGGCGTGGGAGGGGGGAGAATAGGGGAACCCATGGCTGATATGTAGAATTGAATGGTATTGTAAAATAAAAAATATATATCACAAAAAAAAAAAAAAGAAAAAAAAAAAACCACAAAACAAACAAATAAACAACCCACACAAGCCTAAAAAAAAAAAAAAAAAAAAAAAAAAAAAAAGCTTGATCTAGCCGGACAGTGGTGGCACTCACCTTTAATTCTAACACTCAAGAAGCAGAGGCAGGTGGATCTTTGTGAGTTTCAGGCCAGCCTGGGCTACAAAGTGAGTTCCAGGAAAGGCACCAAGGCTACACGGAGAAACTCTGTCTCAAAAAAACAAAACAAACAAACAAACAAAAAAAGCTTGGTCTAGTAAAGGTATAGACTCATCTCAATTGCCAGAGCCAAACAACTGATTCTCCCATCAACATACATTTACAGTAGCTGGACTGTGATGCTCTGTGTTTTCAAAAGCTCCAGGATACAATCTGGAGAGATGGTCCAGTGATTCAGAGCACAATTTATTCTTGTAAAGGACCTGGGCTAGATTCTCAGCAAGGACATGGTGGCTCATGACCATCTGTAACTTTAGTTCTGAGGGAGCCATTGTCCTCTCTGACCCAGACATGCAAGTGGCATAGAGACATTAATGCAGGCCAAACACTCATATATGTAAAATAAAATAAAATAAAATAAATAAATAAATAAATAAATAAAAGCTCCAGGATGACACACAATTCAAGCCTTGGTCTTCAAACTGAATGAATGGTAGTCCAATTCCAATTTTAAAATTGCAAATGAACAAAATATATATGTAGAATAATTTTCATTAATTATACCTCTACAGTTATCAATATATCATATGTATGTACATTTTTATGTAATATAAAAAGCTGATAATATAAAGTTAAAAGTAGTCATCTAAAATTTTTCCTTAGCCCAGAGATACATTCTACAATCTGTATAGTTCATATGCATTGATTTGTAAGTATATATGACTTACAGAAAATGATGTATCTTCTAATTCATCATGTGGCATCATTCTCTGGCATTCACCCTGGCTTAGATTTACCTAGAAGAGCCATAGCTACCATGGCTACAAACTGAGTTGTTAACAAATTTATGAACTGAGAAAAGTTATTTATTTTATTTGAAAAAATAAATTGCAGTCCCGGGGCATTTCATATCAATTTAAGTTACAGTATTTAGTTTAAAGTACTAAAACCCAAAGTGTAACCATAAACATTCATAATATGGAGAAGCTATCACTATGAAATTGACTAAGACCTAAAGACGAAGCAGTCTTCAGGAAGCTGTCTGAAAAGATGTGCAACAATGGAAACCAAGAGCTGCTTCGTGTATAATTCTACATTATTCTAAGAAAAATCACTTTACCCCTTCATTATCACAGTATTTGGTTTGGAAGAGTCTTATTTTATAAATTTATAGTGATCTTTGTATTCTTCTTGTGGAGATTTAATAACAATGAACATAGAAGTATATTAGATAAAAAGTATCATTTTCATTTTCACTTTTACCATAGTTGGTGAGTAATGACCAAAAGGCAGCAGGAGCGCTCAGAGAGAACACAGAGTGATTGTGTGACTTTCAGGTGACAAGATACATGGTGTTGGCTGGTGCACGGTCCACTGTCAGCAACATTAATACGTCTTCAGGAATCTAAGAAGGTGCAGACCTTAGCCACTCAAATAGGTCCATGAAATCTTTATGAAATACATAATGCCAGCAGGAATAATTAGTGATTACTTATGGCCTGATACTCTTAAATAATTTTAATGCATAACTTATTCTTTGGAAATTAGTTTAGCACAGGTGAAACTGGAAGTCCACAGACACCAACTAGAACATTACATTCTCACAGTTATGAGCCAGTTTCCCTGAGATGAAGCAGCAGCAGCAGAACGTCACTGCAGACTGTGGGGAAGCAGTCACACCAGAGCTGGATCACACGTCACACGGTTTAAGTCTGGGAAAGATTCAGAAATGTTCACTGTAAGTGTGTGTGCATGTGCGTGTGCGTGTGCGTGTGCGTGTGCGTGTGCGTGTGTGTGTGTGTGTGTGTGAGAGAGAGAGAGAGAGAGAGAGAGAGAGAGAGAGAGAGAGAGAGAGAGAGAGAGAGAGAGAGAGAATCTAAACCTGCAGTTCAGACTGACTCCATCAAACTCACAATGCTCCTACCTTAGCCTCCAAAGTGCTGGGATCACAGGTGTGTGCCACCACACCTGCCTTCATTCTCCATTTGAGTCTCATGTATACATTAGTAAATGAGATCCCAACAAAGTAAAAATGGACCCATGGCACTCAGCAGCTAAATTAAATTTACTTGGCATTTTTCATAAATGCATATTTAATGAGCAACTGTATTTTATAACCACTAGGGATTTTGACTTTAAATAATTTTGTACTATTTGAGAATTGAAATTAGTTTCTTGTTGCTAATAAAAAGCTTACTAAATATTATATCACTATCATGTTTCTATAATTATTAGAGTACACACTCAGGAGAATCTATAGTCAGATGTGCTGGTTAAAATATTCCAATTGGGGCCACTTTTTAACATATGTACTAGTTTACATAATTATGAAAAGTGAAGGATTTTGTGATATTCTCATTCTATATATAATATCCATCAGTCGTCTTTCACCCCATTAGCCTTTCCTGTCTCTATCCGCACATCTGTTAGGCCCTGTCTTCTTTCCAATAGCCCCACCTACTGTCACATTGATAATATCCAGTGGTCATAGTGAGTTAAATCTATGTCCTTTACAGATCATTACACTGATATTTTATGTCTACAGGCATCTGTAGTGTGTGCTTCTGACACAGCAGGGCTCAAAAGTAAAGGTCTAAGCAGAGAACTCTCTACTCATTTCATTACAGAAAATCCTGCTTCATTCTAGCACTTAACAGCTCTTACTATTCATGAATAGAAAAGCAAACACTCACCTGGCCAGGCCTCTGATAAACTTCAGTGTAGAATGAGCCCTAAGCAGCAGTTATAAGGAAGGAATGTCATCAGCTTATCTCTCTCTAGACCGGTAATTATCGTGTCATCTGTAGAGGGCACTTCTGACCTTGAGGTTGTTAGAAAGTTGTACCATCAAATGGGAAAGTGAACTTCCTAATTCCAGGAAAACAGTGGAGTGGGAACAGCTGAGCTCTGGGTTTCCCATGTGTGAGCGACTCTCCCCAGGCCATATCTGTCTGTGTGGATTAGCTGATCCCAGTCCTTGTGGACAAAACAAAAGGAAAATTAATAATATCCTATTTAAAAGAAGTAGAAAAACATTTTCACTTCCCCAAGGTATCTTTCATGCTTCCAAAACACTCCTGATAACCTCCATACTTAATTAACAGTGACTTCAGGGTCTCACCTAGAAATTATCAGCACTTTTGGTAAAATTAGAAAATGTCCAACCAGCCACATAACCTTCGACTTACAGTCTGTTCTGCCTGTGGGATGTGATGGGAGAAGGATGGCCTAGAGTTTGAGGAAACTGGCGACCAATGACTAGGCTAAAACCAATGCTGGGAGAGTGAGCCAACCTTGACACTGTCTGGAGCACCAGGACCCAGAGGCTGGATGGCCCAGAGACCTAGGATAGAACCTAATACAATTGGAGAAAATAAAATGTCAATGTAATGATGCCCAACGTGTAGCTGTGTGAGTCGCTATATGGGTGTGTAGGTTTACGCAGGTCTGTGGAATGAAGATACAGAGGCATCTTAAGAATGAATCTAGCCTTTTGTGGCTGTAAGGGGGTCCAGCCCCGAAGGACTGAAGCCCTTTTTTCTTTACCTAGGGCATATTTATTTACTCTTTTTTATAGATTAGATAGTTATTTTTTTGCCTTTAAAACAACCTAAAAGGAGCTCCCAGAGACCAAATGTCAGGTGCAAATTACTTGAATTATCAGGTACCTTGGTTTTCCAGGGTTTCCTGGACCAAGTTTTGCATAGGCCTTTGATCCTTGGAGGACTCTCTGATCCTTGACTCTCAAACAAGATTCACATAGGGCAATAAGAGAAACAGAAGGTAAGAGAAACAAAAAGTGTGATTGAACAAAGGAAGGATTAGGGCTAGGTGCTGTGCTCTGGAGCCAAGCCAGGAGCTCAGCAGGAATGTTGCCATAGATGCCCCTTTTATAAAAAATAAAATAAAAATAAAAATCACTTATCTTGAAGGTTATGTAGCCTTACAGCAAATATAGCCTTCTTTTTATCTATTTGTCTTATAATCTTATACAAGTATACTAAAACACATTTTAAAGCCAATTTACTATAGCTAAGACAAGGACAACACCCACTAGGACAAGTAGTCTATTAAAGTGATTTGTAGGATTGAATGAGGCTATAGTATCTGTTAGATTTTCCATAATATCCATTTTTGTTGTATCAGGTAACTTTCTTGTAAAAGTTTCTTTGATTTCTTTCTGTAAGTCAAAAACCATTTGAGAAGCATTAGGGTGACCCAACAAATGTATTCTAACCTTATTTCAATCATACTTGTTCTCATTAAATCTTAAGGGTGTGATACAATAAGAAGAAACATTTCAATCACATTTTAATTTATCTGTTCCTTTAAAATCTCTAACTGATTTCCTAACAATACAACAGCTTGTTTTAGTTTAGTTTACTCATTTACTATCTCATTATCAATTTTGCTTTGTTTAGTTCAAAGTTCTTCTGAATGCCTATGCCAATCTCTAATGAATTCAGCGGTTTGGATTTCTTTACGAAGCGCCCATCCAGCCGTCGCTGCCGTAGCTGTCAATGCAGTGATTCCCATAATAACTGCAACCACCAATCCAGCCATACGATGTGTTCTTTTTAATAATTTTTTCAACAAGCTTCTGTACCAGGATCATCATAGAAGAGTTTTGCCATGGCCTCGACAACTTTACTGGTTTCTGATTGTTGGCCTTGCTCTAAGAATATATAAACTTTCAAGCCGGGCGGTGGTGGCGCACGCCTTTAATCCCAGCACTCGGGAGGCAGAGGCAGGCGGATCTCTGTGAGTTCGAGGCCAGCCTGGGCTACCAAGTGAGTTCCAGGAAAGGCACAAAGCTACACAGAGAAACCCTGTCTCGAAAAACCAATATATATATATATATATATATATATATATATATATATATATATATAAACTTTCAAAGGTCGAATTTAAAAAGATACTAGAATTAACACGGGTATGAAGGGTACACCGTTCACAAGTGATACTGTAATTATTTGGGTGCCATTGTACAGGCCCCTTTAATAGCAAGTAAAGCAATGGTACACATGCCGTAAAAGGATGGCTTTGATTTAAAAGATAGGGTGTACATATCATCCTTAATGTTTAAATTTCCTTCCCATGCCTTAAGAGGGTGGAAGGCATTAGCTAATTCCACAAGTTATTCTGAAATGAATCGCCAAATTGTAGGAAAGGACTTGCCATTCCAACTCCATGCCACCAAATAGGTTCATTAATAGAAGCACTGATTTCCACAGTTCCATTTATATTATACCATTTCCATCTTAACTCTGAGTGAGAATATTTTCCTTGAGGGAAGCCGTAAGGGCTCCAATCAATGACGTCTCCATTAGAGATATTAATTAGCACTCAAGGTTTCTCACACTGTTGCCAGTGTACGCAGTCAGATTCCTTGTTGGTAACCCTCATCTCACAGAACGGTAGATTTATGGAATTAGTAGCATTAATCTCTTGTCCTTTAAAACTGGACACATGAAGCATATAAAGCCTATTACGATAATCTTGGGTAGTATTGACTATGGATAGCCATACTTGAGAGGTAATTTTTAGGCATTGAATTCCATTTAACATGTAAATAGGAATTCCTTGTACTCTAACCTGGAGTAGAGTGTAATTGTCAATCACTTTACCCTTCTCTATTGGGTGAGCAGGACCTCAGTTGTCATAAGAACCAGGTAGCCAAGAAGATTCATTAACCATTACAGGAATATTCTTATCTCCCCAACTTACTGTTATGTTAATTGAAGGACTGGGGATATTAGCCCAATAATTATGATCTGTCTTTTTTACCTGTACCGTTACCACAGAAAGCATGACAAGAAAGAAGTTTGTAGCATTTAGAGGCTTGTGCGTGTGAGTCATGTGAAGTATCATCTCTCCTTTGTCACATAAACTCTTAAACTGTCCCCAGGTGGAAGGATTAGTTGTTGCAAAGGTCTCCTGTGGAAACAAGCATAACCTCAGCCCTAACTTAACACTTTCCCTGATCTATTTAGATGTTAAAATATTTATAATGTATGGGTTGACTTGATTCAGCAATTCTTTTCATAACTCAGTTTTGCTCATGTTTCATTAGCGCTTAAAATTTTCAATATTAGTAGGGCATTATTCAGTCTATCTCTAGGGGGTCCTCATATCCCCCTTTTGTTTAATAAGCATCTCTTTATAAGGTCTAATCTATCCATATAAGCATTTTGTAATTTATATTCTACCAAGGCTAATTGATTTTTAGCCTTAACTGTAAACTGTCTTGGACTGTTTAAATCTTGGGTCACCTTGTAAAATTTGAAACAAATTAGTTAATTTTTTAGTAGACAATCCAACTGGAGCCTCTACCAGTTAATATCATCCAATAATTTTTGAAAATCATTAAGAGCAGGCAGTCTATCTCTCCCAATCTGTACTTTCCATGGCTGAAATGTCAGTTTATTTAATTTTTAGCCTAAATAGCTAAGATAATCTTCTCTTTGTATTTTTTTAGGAGAAATTTGTAATCCACAACAGGGTAAATTTTTTGTACTATGTTAAATATTTTTAAGATATCTGTATCAGAAGCAGCCAATAAAATATCATCCATATAATGATAAACAGTAGATTGAGGAAATTGTTTATGTATCATTTTTAGTGGTTGATTCACAAAATATTGACTCAATGTTGGGCTACCGGCAGTAGCTCCTATTTTAAATTTGGATAGCCAATTTTTATTCTACCTTGTCTTTTACAATCTGTATAGCCTGTGACATATCTTTTTGATTTTTTAATGCTCCTTTTTATTAGACATCAATTTATGAGCTGTTTCTGAAATTGCAAGAATATTAATTTGAGGTCTCCATTGTAACAAATCTCTTTTTTTTTTTTATAAATTTATGGCTATATCAGCCATATAAGGCTTTAACATTTTTATCTGTTTTTAGGCTCTATATATTTAATCCATTCTACATTGTTTTATTTGAGATAAGATTCAAATGTCTACAAATTGAGTGGAGACTTCTTGTAGAGGCCAATTGGGATCTCAGGAATTTTGTGAAATTATTGATACATCCAGCATTAGAATCCAATAATCCTCTAATCTCAATCCCATTAATTTTATTTTTTATTTAGGCTGTTTATCATTGATAACTGTTTGTCAAAATACCTTTTTCTCCTGTACTTCCAAAGCCTCCAGTTTTACATATAGGCACATTTTTGTGTTTAAAATATCAACAGCTTTTATTTTCAAGGTCCTTTTTACAAATGTCATCTATAAAGGCATTAAATATAATCTCTATAGGATTTTAAGAGGTAACATAACTTTAGGTAATACTCTGAAGGAATTTTATAAAATCTTAAAAGGAGGATCCTTTTTTATAGATTCTAAGTAACACATTAGTGCAAATAGCCAATTATTAACAATGTGGAGGAAACAATTTACCTGTACTTATTAAAAAAAGAATTTTTTGTAACCTCTTTATCAGTAACAGATTATTTTTATGGGTTTTTGTCCTAGAAATCACATTATTTAATAAGCTAACAGCCCAATCTGTTTCAGGTGTTACATTTTTATAGAATTAAACAAGAATTTTTAGAAAGCAACTTAAAGAGCAGAGCCACATTCTCAGTAATGATAGACAAGAGCATACCCAATATATAGTTTAAAATTATGAATCCTGTTGCTTTAGTTTATCTACCATGAAAATCAAACATTTATTAGACAATCAAAAGAACAGAACATCCTCTATACATTGAATGATTATTATCTCTGAAAATTTAAACAGCATTGACTCAGCATTCCATGTCTTGCCTGTAACCCTTCTTTACCAGAAGTTGGGCCTTTTAAAACTTTTTCTTTCTCCCATGGAGGGACTAATAATAATAAGCTATTCCCATCATAAGAAAAAAAAAAAAAACAGAAAACATTTCCCATGAAGGGAAATTTAGTATTGAGTTATTCCCACTCTAAGGGAAAAAAAAAAATTTTAAACCAAAGTTAAGCAAATAGCCAACAAAATTTTAAGCTCTGGGCTTGCTGTTCAGCCGGCAGCAGTGAGGCCAACTGTTGGTTCTGTGTAATTTAGATACTGACACTCTGTGCTCCCAGGCAGAAAGAGCTCAGAGTTTTAGCTATCCTGAAAGTTTATGTGGGAAAGAGCCTTTTCTTCTTCTATTACTACGAAGAAGAGGCTTTTTTTTTTTTTAAACAGGGCCTTAAAATCTTTAGGCCTAATTTTAATTTTTCCCCTTTTTACCAGGAAAGTCCTTCTTTTTTATTGATTAAAACTTTCTCCTTTTTTTAATGGGAAATTTCCTTTCTTTCCCTTTTTTCTATTGGGAAGACTTTCTTTTTCTCTCTCTCTCTCTTTCCCCTTTCTCTATTAAGAAAGGTCTTTTTTCTTTATTTCCTATCTCAGGAGCCATTTTTCTGTCTTTAAAAATTGTGCAGTTACCTCTTTTTAATTTGATAAGCATTTAGCAACTGTACATTTTGTTGCTCCTGAGCTGGGGAGTTTAAATTTCCCATGACCCTGCCGATCCTGGAGTCCTCTTACCCTGAGAGCACTCCCTTCAGTTCTTAAGATGACCGGCTCCTCTGTCCTTCTTCAGCAGATCCTTTTCCTTCCTTAAGTCCCACAATGGGTGCCAAATGTAGCTGTGTGAGTTGCTACATGAGTGTGTGGGTTCACGCAGGTCCATGGAATGAAGACACAGAGGCATCTTAAGAATGAATCTAGCCTTTCATGGCTGCAGGGGGGTCCAGCCTCAAAGGACTGAAGGCCTTTTCCCTTCACCTAGAGCATATTTATTTACTCTTTTTTCCAGTTTAGATAGTTAATTTCCATACCTTCAAAACAACCTAAAAGGAGCTCCCAGAGACCAAATGCCAGGTGCAAATTACTTACTTATCAGGTACCTCAGTTTTCCAGGTTTTCTGGACCAAGTTTTGCATAGGCCTTTGACCCTTGGGGGACTCTCTGATCCTTGACTCTCAAACAAGATTCACCTAGGGCAATAAGAGAAACAAAAGGTAAGAAAAACAAAAGGTGTGGTTGAACAAAGGAAGGATTAGGGCTAGGTGCTGCTTTCTAGAGCCAAGCCAGGAGCTCAGCAGGAATGCCACCACACCAACATAATTCTACTATACACATAGATTGGTGCCTAGCCCAGTTGCTATCAGAGAGGCTTCCTCCAGCAACTGATGGAAATAGATGCAGACCCAAAGCCAAACATTAATTTAAAAAAAAGTTAAAAAACAAAACAAAACAAAATTTCCATAGATAAAACTATGATTTGAGTTTATTCAAAGGGAAATATTCAAAATTTTTCTATGATATCTAAACTAAATCCTAAAGCAGTGATTTTTCAGGTTGCTAGACAGAGACTAAGATATGAGGCAAACGAAAGATGTTCTAAATTGGACCAGGGCTGTGGTGGTTTAAATGAGATATTCTCCCAGAGTCTTGGGCATTTGAGCACTTGGTTCCTGTTAGATGTTGCTGTATAGGGGGCTTAAGGGGTGTGGCCTTGATAAAGGAAATATGACAGTGAAGGCAGGCTTTGAGAATTTAAACACACACTATTTCCAGTTCTCTCTGCTTCATGCTTATGTTTCCAGAGGTAAACTCTTACTTTCTGCTTCTGACACCATGCATTCCACTTGATGTCTTACCTCTCTGCCATGATGGACTCTGGACCCTGTGAAACCATACACCCAAATAAACTCTTCCTTTGATTAAAAAAAAAAAAATAGGTGGAGATCCTGTCCCCGACTTCCCTTCTGGACCAGAGGTAAGTATCCAGGTCCAACCCGGACCCCATCCCTGGGTACCAGCCACTCCGGGAAGACCTGCCCAAATTGGCACCAGGTTCTGGCCACCGGGCAGCTCCCCTTCTAGCCCCACTGGGAGGGATCCCCTTCTCCAAGCCCCCCGGCAGCCCCTGCAATCTCCGCACCCTGCCCCCACGCCCATCTGCCCGAGACCCCAGCCACTTCCTGAGACTTAGAGACCGGCCCCCAGCTCCCATCCTGCCCCCGACTTCCCTTCTGGACCAGAGAGTTGGACAAGAGAACTCCCTTTTGGACAAGAGAGAGAGTCTTCCTGAATCTGTCAGCTCTTTCTGAAACAAGTACACTGATAAGACCAAGAAGGAACCACAAGGAGATGGGCAGACATCAAGGCAGAAGTACATACAACAAAATGAAGAGCAATACAGCATCACCAGAACCTAGCCCGCCTCCAACATCTAGACCTGAACACCAAAAATTGGAAGAAGCAGAAGAAAGTAGCCTTATGAGTAACTTCATGAAGAAGGTAGAGGCTTGTGTAGAGGAAAAGAAAAGAAAATTGGAAGAACGCTGTAAACAACTAGAGGAAAGGGCAAACAAATTAGAAGAAAACAATAAAGCCCTCCAAGAAAAAAATAAAGCCCTCCAAGAAACAATAAACTCCTGGAAGAAAACAATAAAGCACTGAAAGAAAATCATGAAAAAGCAATAAAACAAACAAAGGAAACAGTCCAAGAACTGAAAAGGGAAATTGAAAAAATAAAGAAGACACAAACAGAGGGAATACTGGAAATAGAAAACCTGAGTAAAAGATCGGGAACTTCAGATGCAAGTATAACCAACAGAATGCAAGAGATGGAAGAGAGGATTTCTGGCATTGAAGATACAGTAGAAGAAATAGTTTCATCAGTCGAAGGAAACACTAAAGCCAACAAAGTCATGAACCAAAATGTCCAAGAAATTTGGGACACCATGAAAACACCAAACCTACGAATTACAGGAATAGAAGAAGGTGAAGAATACCAACTCAAAGACACAGAAAATATATTCAACAAAATTATAGAAGAAAACTTTCCCAACTTAAAGAAGGAATTGCCTATGAAGATACAAGAAGCCTATAGAACACCAAACAGACTAGACCTCCAAAAAAAGTCCCCTCGACACATAATAATTAAACAACTAAATGTACAGAATAAAGAAAGAATATTAAGAGCAGCCAAGGAAAAAGGCCAAGTGACCTATAAAGGTAAACCCATCAGAATAACACCCGATTTCTCAATGGAGACTTTGAAAGCCAGAAGGACCTGGACAGATGTAATGCAGACACTAAGAGACCATGGATGTCAGCCCAGACTAATATACCCAGCAAAACTTTCAATCATCATAAACGGAAGGAACAAGACATTCGAAGACAAAGCCAGATTTAAACAATACCTATCCACAAACCCAGCCCTACAGAAAGCACTAGAAGGAAAATTCCAACTGAAGGAAGTCAGATACACACTCAAAAACACAGGCAATAGATAAAGCCACAACAGTAAACCCCAAAGAAGGGAAGTACACACACACTACCACCAAAAATAACAGGGATGAAGAATCACTGGTCATTAATATCCCTTAATATCAACGGACTTAATTCACCTATAAAAAGACATAGACTTACAGAATGGATACGAAAGCAGAACCCATCTTTCTGCTGCATACAAGAAACACATCTCAAATTCAAAGACAGACACTACCTAAGAATAAAAGGCTGGGAAAAGACTTTCCAATCAAATGGTCTTAAGAAACAAGCAGGGGTAGCCATCCTGATATCCAACAAAATAGACTTCAAACCAAAATCAATCAAAAGAGATCAAGAAGGACATTACATCCTCATCACAGGAAAGATCCACCAAGATGAAGTTTCAATTCTGAACATTTATGCCCCAAACACAAGGGCACCCACATATGTAAAAGAAACATTACTAAAGCTTAAACCACATATAAAACCCCACACATTAATAGTGGGAGATCTCAACACCCCACTTTCACCACTGGACAGATCTCCCAAATCGAAACTTAACAGAGAAATAAAGGACTTAACTGATGTCATGACCCAATTGGACCTAATAGATATCTACAGAACATTCCATCCTAACAAGAAAGAATATACCTTCTTCTCAGCACCCCATGGAACTTTCTCTAAAATCAACCACATACTTGGCCACAAAGCAAATCTCAACAGATACAAAACAATTAGAATAACCTCCTGTGTTCTATCAGACCACCATGGTTTAATGTTAGATTTCAACAACAACAAAAACTACAGAAAACCTACAATCTCATGGAAACTGAATAATGCTCAACTGAATCACCAATGGGTTAAGGAAGAAATAAAGAAAGAAATTAAAGACTTCCTAGAGATGAATGAAAATGAAGACACCACATACCCAAACTTATGGGACACTATGAAAGCAGTGCTAAGAGGGAAATTCATAGCACTAAATGCCCACATAAAGAAGTTGGAGAATTCCCACACTAGTGACTTAACAGTACACCTGAAAGCTCTAGAACAAGAAGAAGCAAAGTCTCCCAGGAAGAATAGACGCCAGGAAATTATCAAAGTGAGAGGTGAAATTAATAAATTAGAAACTAAGAGAATAATACAAAAAATTAATGAAACAAAGAGTTGGTTCTTTGAGAAAATCAACAAGATAGACAAGCCCTTATCCAAACTAACCAAAAGACAGAGAGAGAGAATCCAAATCAACAAAATCAGAAATGAAAAGGGGGACATAACAACAGACATTGAGGAAATCCAGAGAATTATCAGGTCATATTTCAAAAACCTCTGCTCCACAAAACTGGAAAACCTAAAAGAAATGGACATTTTCTGGATAGGTACCACATACCTAAGTTAAATCAAGACCAGTGTGGGAGCCCGTTCTGGGGTTCCTCGTGGCTTTACCCAGCAGGTCCGAATAGAGGATGATCAGGACCACGCGCCTGAGTGCAGGTGTCTGAGATGGTCTGTACTTGGCTGTGCTGGGGGAGGAGGTCTTTTGCTCCGCCCCTTGGCGTCTCTATAAAAACCCTGGGCCAGAGACAGTCGGGGCCCGTTGGAATAGGTTCCAGGCCCTCTCGAGGCTATCCTTTATTTTCTATCTGTTTATCTCCGCAAGACTCTCCGCTATAAATCCTTCTATCTAATATTTCCTGCTGATCGCACTCAAGAAAACTCTGGGGAAGCTGTGGGGGTGGTGGGTAAACGCCCCACAGACCAAATAAACTATTTAAATAGCCCAGTAACCCCTAAGGAAATAGAAACAGTCATTAAAAGTCTCCCAACCAAAAAAAGCCCAGGACCAGATGGTTTCAGCGCAGAATTCTACCAGATCTTCAAAGAAGAGTTAATACCAATACTCTCTAAATTGTTCCACATAATAGAAACAGAAGGAACATTACCAAACTCCTTCTATGAGGCTACAATTACCCTGATTCCTAAACCAAACAAGGATACAACAAAGAAAGAGAACTACAGACCGATCTCCCTCATGAACATTGGTGGAAAAATACTCAATAAAATACTGGCAAACAGACTCCAAGAACACATCAGAACAATTATCCACCATGACCAAGTAGGCTTCATCCCAGGGATGCAAGGGTGGTTCAACATATGAAAGTCCATCAATGTAATACACCATATAAACAAACTCAAAGAAAAAAACCACATGATCATCTCACTAGATGCAGAAAAGGCATTTGACAAAATCCAACACCCCTTCATGATAAAAGTCTTGGAGCGATCAGGAATACGGGGAACATACCTAAACATAATAAAAGCAATATATAGCAAACCAACAGCCAACATCAAATTAAATGGAGAGAAACTCAAAGCAATTCCACTAAAATCAGGAACGAGGCAAGGCTGTCCACTCTCCCCATACTTATTCAATATAGTACTTGAAATTCTAGCCAGAGCAATAAGACAGCATAAGGAGATTAAGGGGATACAAATTTGAAAGGAAGAAGTCAAGCTTTCCTATTTGCAGATGACATGATAGTATACTTGAGTGACCCCAAAGATTCCACCCAGGAATTGATAAAGCTTATAAACACCTTCAGCAACATAGCAGGATACAAGATCAATTCAAAAAAATCAGTAGCCCTCCTATATACAATGGACAAAGAAGCTGAGAAGGCAATCAGAGATACATCACCCTTTACAATAGCCAAAAATGACATAAAATACCTTGGGGTAACACTAACCAAGCAAGTGAAGGACCTATATGACAAGAACTTTAAGTCCCTGAAAAAAGAAATTGAAGAAGATGTCAGAAAATGGAAAGATTTCCCATGCTCATGGATAGGCAGGGTTAACATAGTAAAAATGGCAATCTTACCAAAAGCAATTTACAGATTCAATGCAATCCCATCAAAATACCAACACAATTCTTCACAGACCTGGAAATAATAATACTCAACTTCATATGGAAAAACAAAAACCCAGGATAGCTAAAAGAAACCTGTACAATTAAACAACTTCTGGAGGCATCACAATCCCTGACTTCAAGCTCTACTATAGAGCTACAGTAATAAAAACAGCTTGGTATTGGCATAAAAACCAACATGTGGACCAATGGAATCGAATTGAAGACCCTGACATTAACCCACACACCTATGGACATATAATTTTTGACAAAGAAGCCAAAAGTGTACAATGGAAAAAAGAAAGCATCTTCAACAAATGGTGCTGGCATAACTGGATATCAACGTGTAGAAGGCTGCAAATAGATCCATATCTGTCACCGTGCACAAAACTTAAGTCCAAGTGGATCAAAGACCTCAACATAAATCCAGCTACTCTGAACCTGCTAGAAGAGAAAGTAGGAAGTAGTCTTGAACGCATTGGCATAGGAGATCACTTCCTAAATATAACACCAGTAGCGCAGACACTGAGACAAACAATCAATCAATGGGACCTCTTGAAACTGAGAAACTTTTGTAGAGCAAAGGATACGGTCAACAAGGCAAAGCGACAGCCTACAGAATGGGAAAAGATCTTCACCAACCCCACATGTGACAGAGGACTGATATCCAGAATATATAAGGAACTCAAGAAATTAGACATCAAAACGACCAACAGTCCAATTGAGAAATGGGCTTTAGAACTAAACAGAGAATTCTCAACAGAGGAAACCCAAATGGCTGAAAGACATTTAAGGAATTGCTCAACATCCCTAATCATCAGGGAAATGCAAATCAAAACAACTCTGAGATACCACCTTACGCCTGTCAGAGTGGCTAAGATCAAAAACACTGAAGACACTTTATGCTGGAGAGGTTGTGGAACTAGGGGAACTCTCCTCCACTGCTGGTGGGAATGCAAGCTTGTACAACCACTTTGGAAATCAATATGGCGCTTTCTTAGAAAATTGGGAATCAATCTCCCCCAAGATCCAGCTATACCACTCCTGGGCATATACCCAAGAAATGCTCAATCATACCACAAGAGCACTTGCTCAGCTATGTTTATATCAGCATTGTTTGTAATAGCCAAAACATGGAAACAACCTAGATGCCCTTCAACTGAAGAATGGATAAATAAATTGTGGCACATATACACAATGGAATACTACTCAGCAGAGAAAAACAATGACATCATACCGTTTGCAGGCAAATGGATGGACCTAGAAAAAAATCATCCTGAGTGAGGTAACCCAGACTCAGGAAGACAAATATGGTATGTACTCACTCATAGGAAGATGCTAGATGTGGAACAAGGATGATTGGACTGCTACTCACATCACCAGTGAGGCTACCTGGAAAACGGGACCCCAAAAAAGACACAGAGAAATGGAAGAGATATACATGAACAGCCTGGTCATGAGTGGGAACAATGAAGGGCGACGATCGAGGGAAAGAGAGTGGGAGATCCTAGCTGGATCAAGAAAAGAGAGGGAGAACACAGAATAGGAGACCATGGTAAATGAAGTTCACATGAGAAGGGGAGGAAGCAGAGAGCTAGGGAGGCCCACGGAGATCCACAAAGATACCCCCGCAAAAGACTGCTGGCAATGGTCGAGAGATGGCAGGAACTGACCTACTCTGGTGATGGGATGGCCAGACACCCTGTTAGTTGTGCCATAAACCCCATCCAAGGTCTGAGGAATCTGGATGCAGACATCCACGGCTGGGCCCTAGTGGAGCACTGGGAGTCTAATTAGTGAGAAAGAAGAGGGTTTATATGAGCGAGAATTGTTGAAGCCAAGGTTGGATAAAGCACAGGGACAAATAACCAAATGAATGGAAGCACAGGATCTATGAACCAAAGGCTGAGGGGCCCCCAACTGGATCAGGCCCCCTGAATGGGTGAGACAGTCATTTGGCTTGATCTGTTTGGGAGGCAGCCGTGTGTTGGTGCCGGGTCCTCATTGGGCTCGTTGCATGAGTTGGCTGTTTGAATCCTGGGACCTATGCAGGGACGCTTGGCTCATTCTGGGAGGGGGGGACTGGACCTGGCTGGACTGAGTCTACCAGGTCGATCCCGGTCCTCGGGGAAGACCTTGATCTGGAGGAGGTGGGAATGGGGGGTGGGCTGGGCTGAGGGGGAAAGGGGCGAGAGTGGGAGAACAGGGGAATCTGTGGCTATTATGTTGAACTGAATGGTGTTGTAAAATAAAAAAAAAAGAAACAAAACAAAAAAAATAGGTGGAAAAGAAAATAAGGAAAATGTCACCTTCTCCAAACACACTTGGGTAAAATAATCTTTCTTACAGATGGCACAGACATGAGGTGATGTAAATGTAGCAGATACCAGGCTGGTGATGTAGCTCAGTTAGTAGAGTGCATGCCTAGAAAGTACTTTATATGTGGAATACCACAAAAATATCAAACCTTCAAATTATAGGCACAAGAGAGATAAGAATCCCAAGTCAATGGCAACAACAGGACCTTCATTAAGATCATAAAAGAACACTACTCCAAACTAAGGAAAGATGCCCCAACAAAAATACAAGAAAAGTACAGACATAAAAGACAAGACAAGAAAATAAAATTTCAGTTGAGACCCACACAAGGTCCCAGGGTGGACTGCCCCAGGATCTGAGCAGGAAGCATGGTTCTCCCCAGCACCATGGTGGACTGAGTGGGACAACAGGACCCACATGCATGCCCACGTGGTTTGCCACAGGCCTGCATAGTTCCTTGTGGTGCCTGGCAGATGGGCACTATTATGAGTAAATATATGACGTGGTATGGGCAAGGAAGAGAGAGAGAATGGTTTATGAAGTGAAAGTGGTGAGGAGGGGGTTGACCTGGGTGGCTTGATTGCCACCCAGGGTCACGGTGATGTCTATGCCTGTACTGTTTCTGGGTCCCATGTCTGAGTTCATGGCTCTGATGCAGCCACAGTTTGTATTGATGTCCTTGGCTGATGATACCACTAAGGCAAAGAGGATAGGGCTATACAGAATTACCCCCCTCACCGGTTGCAACCTAAGGACAACTGGTCCTGATCCTCACCTGCTGAAGCACTCAGGATAGAGGGTCCTAAGCCTCACTTAGCAGCACAATAGAGCTGGTCTTGTTTGCAGGGGCATGAGCAAGCAGGCCCTGAGAGCATGAGAATGAGAGAGCAGGTCATGCCCACCATGTAGTGAGGGATAGATTCCTCCCCTTGCCCCTAGCCAGTTGTACTAGGTGAGGGACCTGACCCAACCCCTCACCAGATGCAGCACTCAGGAAAGTGGGCAGTGCAACTACCCAGGCCCGGAACCAGGCCTATGAGTTGACCCACCCCAAAATTCACCCTATCTATGATCTGATGAAGCATGGGTAGTGGCCGGTCCTGCAGACCCAAAGCTTCAGGATCTCCACAACACAGGGCAACAATAGAATCTCCAAGATGAGTCCCATGGGGACCCAGCATCAATAGTGTACCAAAAACCAGAGGCCTTGAACAAGACCAATGACAATTTGCAATGAACACTTGCAAGCAAGACTGTATGGATAAAAAAGGTTTACTGAGACACTCACGGTGTCCACTACAGCTTCCACGATGAGACTGGCTTTTTTGTTTTCCTCTTAAATTTTATTTTATGTGCACTGTCTGCTAACACTCCTTAGAGTCCACCTAATAACCCCAGATTGCACTCCCTACCCTGGGTGCCACACCAGGCCTCACAGCACCCGTAGCTCTACCAGAGGCCACAGAGGTACTGAGGACCCCAGGAAAGACACCGCCCACCACCCGCTATGCCCCTTGAAGCTTCCCCAACAATCTCAGACTGCACCCCTCGCCCCCCACACCTGGCTCCATATTTGTGATCTACGACTTCAGAAGAAGAGTTTGGTTTTACCAGAGGCCAGGCCAGATCTAAGGACCCCGGGTCTACAACTGCAGAAGACTTCAGCTTTACTAGAGAGAGCACAGGCTAGATCTAGGGACTCTGGCACTCACAGCTGTACTAGAGGCCAGGCTGGTCCGATGGACCCCAGACACCAGACCAGATCTAGGGACCCCAGTCTGCACCTCCTCCTCTGGGCTACATATCCCGGTCTACAACTTTGGAAGATTTGGCCTTACCAGGAACCAGGCCAGATCTAGGGAGCCCTAGCACCCAAAACCCCAGAGGGGACACCCAGTGGACCTGAAGAAAGGCTAGTCACCAGAATCCTTAGCCATTTTGGCCAGAAGACCAGAAAAGAGAGAGAAACCAAGGAACAAAAACAAAAACAAAACAAAAACAACCATTGAACTAATGAAAAGAAATGTAGGAATCAACACCTAGACCTATAACAATCCCAGTGTAAGAACACAATCAATAACAGAAAAGGCTATATGGCATCACCAGAGTCCAGCTATCCTACAACAGCAAGACCTGAACAAACCAAAACAGCTGAAGCACAAGAAAGCAACCTTAAAAATGATTTTATAAATATGGTAGACATATTTAGAGAGGATATGAACAAAACTCTTAAAAGAAATTGAGAAAAAGACAAACAAAAAATTGGAAGAAATCAATAAGTCCCTAAAAGAAAAAACAGACAGATGAAAGAAACTGTTCAAGACCTGAAAATGAAAATAGAAGCAACAAAGAAAACACAAACAGAGGAAATCCTAGAAATGGAATATCTGGATAAAGGAACAGGAACTACAAATACAAGCATCACCAACTGAATACAAGAGATGGAAGAAAGAATTTCAGGCATTGAAGACACTATACAGGAAATAAATTCATCAGTCAAAGAAAATGTTAAATCTAAAAAATTCCTGACAAAAAAATCCAGGAAATCTGGAATATGGTGAAAGACCAAACATAATAGTAATAGGAATAGAAGAAAGAAAAGAAATGCAGCTCAAAAACCCAGAGAATATATTTAATGAAATCATAGAAAAATTTCCCAACCTAAATATAGACATGCTTATAAAGGTACAAAAAGCTTACAAAGCACCAAATAGATTGGATCAGAAAAGAAAATTCACTCACCTCATAATAATCAAAACATTGAACATACAGAACAAAGAAAGAATATTAAAAGTGACAAGGGAAGAGGCAAATTAACATTTAAAGGCAGATCCATTAGAATCACACCCATCTTCTTTTTTTTTTTTTTTTTTTTTTTTTTTTTTTTTCGAGACAGGGTTTCTCTGTGTAGCTTTGCGCCTTTCCTGGAACTCACTTGGTAGCCCAGGCTGGCCTCGAACTCACAGAGATCCGCCTGGCTCTGCCTCCCAAGTGCTGGGATTAAAGGCGTGTGCCACCACCGCCCGGCTTCACACCCATCTTCTTAATAGAGACCCTAAAATCCAAAAGGGTCTGGACTGATGTCTTGCAGATTCTAAGAGACCAGGGCAGCCAGCCTGACTACTATACCTAGCAAAACTGTCAATCACCATAGATGGAGAAAACAAGATATTTCATGATAAAGTCAAATTTAAACAGTATCTATCCTCAAACCCAGCCCTACAGATAGTACTAGAAGAAAACCTCCAACCCCAGCAAGTTAACAACACCAAAAAAAAAAAAGGAGGTGATAAATAATATAATCTCATACCAGCAAAACCCAAAGAAAGGAAACAGACACAGACACACACACAGACACACACACACACACACACACACACACACACACACACACACACTACCATCAACAACAACAAAATAACAGGAATTAACAATCATTGGTTATTAATATCCCTCAATATCAATGGACTCAATTTGCCAATAAAAAGACACAGGCTAATGGTTTGGATACAAAAACAAGATCCATTATTCCACTGCACACAAGAAATACACCTCAACATCAAAGATAGACATTGCCTCAGAATAAAGAGTTGGAAAAAGGTTTTCCAGTCAAATGGACCTAAGAAGTAAGATGGTGTAGCTATCCTACTATCTAATAAAATAGATTTCCAACAAAAATAAATCAAAACAGACAGAGGACATTTCATATTCATAAAAAAAATCCATCAAGATGATGTCTCAATTCTAAACATCTATGCCCCAAATGTAAGGGTACCACATTTGTAAAAGAAACATTTCTAAAGCTTAAACCGAACATAGAACCCAGCACAGTAAGAGTGCAACATCCCACTGTCACCAATGGACAGGTCATCCAAACAGAAAGTAAACAGAAAAATTATGGAACTAACAGACGTTATGACTCAAATGGACCTAACAGGTATCTACACAACCTTTCACCCAAATACAAAATAATATACCTTCTTCTCATACCACATGAAACATTCTCCAAAATTGACCATATACTAGGCCACAAAGAAAGTCTCAACAGATACTAAACAATTGAAACACACCCCCCACCCCTGTATCTTATCTGACTACCATGGATTAAAGATGGAGTTCAGGAACAACAGAAACAAAAGGAAGCCTACAATTCATGGAAACTGAACAGCTCTCTACTGACTTACCACTGGGTCAAGGAAGAAATAAAGAAAGAAGTTAAAGACTTCCTAGAATTCAATGAAAATGAATACACAACAGAACCAAACTTATGGGACACTATAAAAGCAGTACTAACAGGAAAGTTCATAGCACTAAGTGTCTTCATGAAGAACTATCAACTTAACAGCACACCTCAAAGCTAGAACAAAGAGAAGTAGACACACCTAAGAGAAGCAGAAGGCAGGAAATGACCAAACTGGGAGCCAGAAATCAACAAAATAGAAACAAAGAGAATAATAGAAACAATCAAGGAAAGGAAGAGTTGGTTCTTTGAGAAAATCAGCAAAGTAGATAAGCCCTTATCCAAACTAACTAAAATGGCAGAGAGAGAGAATATCTAAATCAACAAAATCAGAAATGAAAAAGGGGCATAACAACAGATTCTGAGGAAATACAGAGAATCATTAGGTCATACTTCAAAAACCTGTACTCCACAAAATTGGAAAAATATTAAAGATATATATAAATTTCTTGATAGATACCACTTTTCAATGTTAAATCAGAATCATATAAACAATTTAAAAATAGATCTATAACCCCTAAAAAATAGAAGCAGTCATTAAAAGTCTCCCAACCAAAAAAAAAAATTCCAAAGCCACATGGTTTTAAACACAGAATTCCACCATAATTTCAAACAAGAACTAATATCAATACTCTTCCAATTATTTCACAAAGTAGAAACAGAAGGAACATTGCCAAATTCTTTCTATGTGGCCACAGTCACCCTGATAACCAAATCACAAAAAGATTCAACAACGAATTATAGACCAATTTCACTCATGAACATTAATGTAAAAATATTCAATAAAATAATTGGAAATCAAAACCAAGAATATATCAAAAAGATCATCCATAGCAGATTCAGAGATCCACAGCCAAGCACTGGGCCAAGCTTAAGGAGTCCAGTTGAAGAGAGGGAGAAGTGATTATATGAGCAGGGGGGGGGGGGGCAACATCATGATGGGGAAAACCATGGAGACAGCTGATAGGAGCTTGTGGGAGCTCACAGACTCTAGACCAGCAGTTAGGGAGCCTGCATGGGACCGACCTAGGCCCTCTACATGTGGGTGACAGTTGTGTATCTTGGTCTCTTTGTAGGGCCACTAGCAGTGGGACTGAGATCTGTCGCTGGCATTTTGGAACCTATTCCCTATGGTGGGATGCCTCCCTCATCCTTGATGTTGGGGAGGGGGAGGAACTTGGTCCTGCCTCAACTTGATATGCCATGCCATGTTGACTCCCATGGGAGGCCTTACCCTTTCTGAATGGAGACATAAGAGGAGTAATGGTGAGGTGTAGAAGAGAGGTGGCGGAGGGGACAGGAGGAAGGAGGGAGGGGAAAATGGTTGGTATATAAAATAAATAAAAATTAAAAAATAAAAATATTATACAATGAAGTTAACATGACTATATGGAGGACTAGATTTATATATCCTTGATCTAAATAGAAACAAATTTGAAATTTGATGCATAGAAGTTAAAACAGAAATTTGACTTTTTTTTCCCCATTGCAATAGTACAAAATATAACTTGTAAGTAATTCTTTTAGGACTTTCCCTCACAGATGTGAATTTCTTTTAAAAAATCATGAGCCTTTGTTTGAAATGTCACCATCACCACATAGGTTACTGAATCTTAGATCAAAAATTATGGTAATTTCATTTGTTCATGGATGGAGGGGGAAGACAGCTTGATTTTGTAAAGCCTGATTGTCAAGCAGAGAAATAGCTGTGGTTTCTCTCATGACTGTATCTAATAAAATCAGTAGTTAGGGAATAAGCTAATCACTCTAATTCTGAAAGAATGGCCTCAGAAGTATCCACCTGGAGCCACCCTAGGCACTCCATGTAGATCTATTAACAGGTTTGCATCCTTGGGAGCAAGATCTTATAGACCGTTCCCTGTTATTGCACCTGATGGCATGATGAAGTTGCAATGCCTACTCTGAGTTACGTGTGTGGCTAACATCAGAAATTAAATAAAATAAAGTTAAGGACATGCTAGGAATGAAATTAATTTAATCATTTTCAACAAACATGTCTGACAATCTTATGACAGTAGAAAATCAAAGCTGATTGTTGTCTATGCCTTGTCATGAACATATGTGTAATAAAAATATTTTCTTTCTTGATGTATCAACACAATAGCAACTGTTAATTACAAGCTGTCCTTATTTAATACCAATCTCCTAATCTGCTAATCATTAACTGCCAGGAAAAATTATATTCTAAAAAGGATTCACTGAATTCAGATTCTGTAAATTTAAGTTTTTTAAAATGGCAGTACCTTCAAATAGACACCAGAGTAGTATGAAGGGAAGGGGCAGGAAGAGAAAGATATTGCTCCAAGACTACAGATTCAATTAAAGCAAAGGAAGAAATAGCTTAAAAATATCACACTGTACCACATGAACATACATAGCTACTCATTGTCAACTGAAAACATTTTAATTATCTACAAAAAGTCAATGATAAAGACAGTTGTTGCCTACTCCAAGTGAGTAATCCAAATGAAGCATGACTCACAGAAATGTCTAAGTAAAGATACTATTTACAGAAACGGAAGGAGCAGGAGAATAATTCACAATCATAAAGTATGGCTGCAGTCTGGGCAAATTTACTTGAATATATGGTGTAAGGGATGGAAAATAATGTAGAATTTTAAGATAACTTAAAATAACTGACATGTACCATGGGTTATTTCTGGCTATGGGCCCACATACACTAATAAGACTTCACCCCACTGTATCATTTGCAAAGTAAATGTTAGGAGCTTTCTTTGAGAGTTTTCCCCCAGAATCTCACACTGGAAGAAAGATGGGGCTCAAGTCCAAGAGGGAACTTGACACCTGGAAAGAAATTTACAACTTGCCAGACCATGGGATCAGAATGAAGCCCCCACGATAATGGGCGAGTGCTGGGCAGGACCTTGCCTTGCCTGGGACTGCATAGATGCATATATCCATGACCCATCTTTTAAACTTTTATTTCACATCAGGACTCATAAACTGGATGGGGACACTGGATCTCTTTGTCCCTGTTTCCAATATGGCTACATTGAAATGAAAACATCTCCTTTTCTTGCCTTTTACTGCCAAAAATAGAAAAATCATCCCTAGAAAATGAATAATGAGAAACATTGTTTCCACTATTCTACCACATACATTTTTTAATAATATTTCAATTCTCTTAAGGCAGTCTTCTGTAGATATAAGTAAAAAGACCCCATGAGTGTCAGGGAAGAGGGATTGGATCTCAGCAGCCCCCATAGCAGTACTGGGGAGGCATGGAAGCTAGGTAAAAGCAGCCTTCCATGATAGAAACACTGCTGCTTCTTTCAGCACAGTGGAGTAAATCCTTATCCACAACATGTACCCCTGCATTATTTTAATAAACTAATAAAATTAAAAGTGGACTTGTGAAATAAGAATATACATTATTTTCCCCATTTTACCTGTAAAGAAATATTAGATTGTCTTTGACAATTGGAGATGCATTTAAAAAAACATAATTAGGGGAAAAAAAAAGATCACCCACAACTACCAAGTAGGCTTTACCCCAGAGATGCAAGGATGATTTAATGTACAAAAATCTGTCAGTGTAATTCACCATATTAACAAAATGAAAGAAAAAATGACAGGATTATCTCATTAGATGCTGAAAAAGCCTTTGATATGATCCAACACCACTTCATGATAAAAGTCTTGGAGAAATCATGGATACAAGGGACATAATGAAAGCAATATACAGCAAGCCCATTGCCCACATCAAATTAAATGGACAGAAATTCAAAGCAATTCAACTAAAATCAGGAACAAGACAAGGTTGTCAACTTTCTCCATGCCTATTTAATATAGTACTTGAAGTTCTAGCTAGAGCAATAAGACAACTAAAAATCAAAAGGATGTAAATTAGAAAGGTAGAAGTCAAAGTATCATTATTTGCAGATGATGTGATAGTATATATAAGAGACCCAAAAAAAATCTACCAGGGAACTCCTACAGCTGATAAACATCCTTAGTGAAGTAGCTAGATATAAGATTAACTAAAAAAAAAAAATCAATAGCCTTGTTATAAAAAAACAATAAAGGGACTAAGAAAGAAATCAGAGAATTAACTCCCTTTACAACAGCCTCAAATAATATAAAATATCTTTGTCTAATGCAAACCAAGCAAGTGAAAGATTTGTATGACAAAAACTTCAAGTCTTTGAAGAAAAAAATTGAAAAAAAAATCAGAAGATGGAAAGATCTCCCATGCTCATGGATCAGTAGGATTAACATAGTAAAAACGGCAATCTTACCAAAAGCAATCTACAGATTCAATGCAATCTCAATTAAAATCCCAGCATAATTCTTTACAGACCATAAAAGAACAATGCTCAATTTCATATATATATACATATATGTTATATATATATATACATATATGTATAACACAGTGTAGGTAAAACAATCCTATACAGCAAAAGGACTTCCAAAGTTATCATCATCCCTAATTTTAAGCTCTACTACAAAACTATAGAAATAAAAACCACATGATATTGGCATGAAAACAGACAGGTGGATCAATGGAATCAAATCAAAGACCCAGACAAAAATCCACACTCTATGGACACCTGATTTTTGACAAGGAAGCCAAAAATATACAATGGAAAAAAGAAAGCATTCAACAAATGGTGCTCGTCTAACTGGATGTCTGCCTGTAGAAGAATGCAAATAGATCCATAGCTATCACAAAACTCAAGTCCAAGTGGATCACAGACCTCTACATAAATCCTGATACACTGATACTGATAGCATAGGTATTGGGAAATAATCTCAAACACATTGGCACAGGAGACAATTTCCTGAACAGAACACCAAATAGCACAGACGCTAAGATCAACAATTAATAAATAGGATGTCATGATTTGAAAAGTTTTTGTTGTGCAAAGGACACCATCAATAGGACAAAATGGCAGCCTACAGAATGGAAAAAGATCTTCACCAACCCCAGAGGACTTGATTTCCAAAACATATAAAGGACACAAGAAAGTAGATATCAACAAACTAAATGATCCAACTGAAAAATGGGTTATATTCTGCTGCCTGGGGGTCCAGCCTCCAGTAGTGCAGGGCTCAAAGGGAATCTGTGAAGTTGGCCTACTACCCCCTTTTTATCTGTGGGGTAAGGAAAAAGACACCCACACACTCTCTTAATGATTTCCTTCAGGTCCTTTCCTTATTCTTCTTTTGTATTCTGATTCTGTATTCTTATCTCTATCCAGAAATGTCCTTTCTTTCTAAGTCTCTTGATATCTTCCTCCTAAATCTCTCATTCTTGATCTTCTCTCTCTCTCTCTCTCTCTCTCTCTCTCTCTCTCTCTCTCTCTCTCTCTCTCTCTCTCTCTCCTCTCTCTCTCCTCTCTCTCTCTCTCTCTCTCTCTCTCTCTCTCTCTCTCTCTCTCTCTCTCTCTCTCTCTCTCTGTGTGTGTGTGTGTTTCTCCTTGCAGCTTATATACCCCAGCAAAATCTTTTGGGCAATACGGAAATTACAATGTGGTTACATTCTATTTTTCAAATGAATGATTACAATGAATACAAGTTAAAAAAAAAAACAGCATGTTTCCCATATTCCCTACATGATTAAGTATTTTATATATTACAGGCGAAAAATAAATTATCCCCAAGAACCCATATACATTCATACCAAAGCAACTTGTTATAGATTAACAAAGTGTACACAAGCAAGGTATTTTTCTCAGTAAGTTCTTTTACTGACAAGCTGTGTTTTGCAGGTACAAAAAAAGCACCAATCATTTTATTACTTATCTTGAAAGGTAATTGTATAAGGAATCTTAAAGGAATCACAAACCTAAACTTTTATACATGAAAAACAGTCATCTCTACTTTAATCTTTAGGGTGCATACCCACTCCTCAACAGGTTTTTTTTTTATAGCCAAAGACTTAGGAAAGAAATGGGTACAAGGAATTAATCATCACCTTTGATCATCAACCAGTCCTAGCAAGAAAGGAACATCAGTTAATAATAATCAGGTTGCTCTTGTTCCCTGACCTTAAAGAGTTCCTCACTCAACTATGTGCCTTTTTAAAACTTTAGATTGTCTTCTTGGGTTTTTCACCTCAAAGCTATTTGACAAAAGTATCTTAGTCTAACTTGAAGTTATTTTTAAAGTTTTGTATCAGCTCTGATGCATGCTGAAACCTGTGAACACATCTTCCAACATTAGATTAAAAGAATTTAAACTGCCAGGTGGTGGTGGCGCACACCTTTAATCCCAGCACTAGGGAGATAGAGCCAGGTGATCTCTGTGAGTTCAAGGCCAGCCTGGACTAAAGAGCGAGTTCCAGGAAAGGTGCAAAGCTACACAGAGAAACCCTGTCTTGAAAAACCAAAATAAATAAATAAATACATAAATAAATAAATAAATAAATAAATAAATAAATAAATAAATAAATAAATAAACTAACTAACTAACTAACTAGCTGGGCTATTGGGACTCAATTGTTTCCTTAATCATTAACCTAAGCATAGTCTATATGGCTCCTCAATAAAAACTCAGGTGTTCTAGTCATGTGACATTTCCTTGCTTTATCTTTTATCCTCTGCAGCCTCTGCTTTATCAGAGACAGGTGCAGCATTTTATTATAACCTTTACCTATGTTAATTTTTCCACAAAACTAACCTCCATCATAATTCCTTACTATATTTATTAAAACCCTCAATCTTCAAAATATTAAACTAACACTATTATTATACAAACATCAGTCTTTCTGTTAAATAGTACAACTTAGGAGGAAATCATCTTCATAAAGATCCATAGGTAAAAATGTCCAGTAGATCAGGATAATTCCATAAGATAAACACACTACATTACAGGAAGTGGGGATCTCCCCACACCCATTCACATCATGTCGGATACCAGAGAAAGATGACAGCAGCAAACATGTAAAGGCACAGCAGAAGCAAAAGACACTCTGGAGTCTGTGGTGTAGGGCCTTGCCTATCTGAGATGAACCCATCAGGGATTCACCTCCTGGTGGGCTGACACCCTACAGTCAGTTGCCATTTGCTGGTCCTCTGATATGACCATTGGCAGGTACAGATCTAACCAGAGAATTCCCAATAAAGGAATCTCAAATGGATGAGAAATGCTTAAGAAGATGTTCAACATCCTTAGCTATCAGGGAAATGTAAATCAAAATGGCTCTGAGATTCCATCTTAAACCTGTCAGAATGGTTAAGATCAAAAAACACTGGATGGGGGCGGAGAGGGAGAACAGGGAATGGGAGACCATGGTGGAGGAAGACGACATGAGAAGGGGAGGAAACAGAGTGCTGGAGGAGCCCACAGAAGTCCACAGGGATGCACCCGCAGTGGACTGCTCGCGGTGGTCGAGAGACAGCCGGAACTGACCTGCTCTGGTGGTGGGATGACCAGACACCCTGATAGTCATGCTAGAAACCCCATCCAAAGACTGAGGGATCTGGATGGGGACATCCACGGCTGGGCCCCGGGTGGAGCTCCGGGAGTCTAGTTGGTGAGAGGGAGGAGGGTTTGTGTAAGCAGGATTTGTTGAAACCGGGGTTGGAGAGGGCGCAGGGATGAGTGGCCAGACAAGTGGAGGCACATGAACTATGAACCAGGGGCTGGGGGGGGAGGGAGCTGGATCAGGCCCTCTGAATAGGTGAGACGGTTGATTGGCTTGATCTGTTTGGGAGGCATCTAGGCAGTGGAACCGAGTCCTGGGCTCATTGCATGAGTTAGCTGTTTGAAACCTGGGCCTTATGCAGGGACGCTTGGCTCAGTCTGGGAGGAGGGGACTGGACCTGCCTGGACTGAGTCTACCAGGTTGATCTCAGTCCTCCGGGGAGGCTTTGCCCTGGAGGAGGTGGGAGTGGGGGGCGGGCTGGGGGGAGGGGAAGGGGGCGGGAGGGGGCAGAACGGGGGAATCCGTGGCTGATATGTGGAACTGAATGGTATTGTAAAATAAAATAAAAGGAAAGAAAAAAAAGATCAAAAAACACAAGGAACAGCTCATGCTGGAGAGGATGTAGAGTAAGGGGAACACTCTTCCATTGCTGGTGGTAATGCAAACTTGTACAGCCATTTTAGAAGTCAATGTGGCAGTTTTTCAGAAAACTGGAAATCAACCTACCATAAGACCCAGCTATACTGCTCTTAGACATATACCCAAAGGATGCTCAATCACAGCACAACTACACTTGCTCAACTACATTTACAGCAGCTTTACTTGTAGTAGCCAGAACCTGGAAACAACTGAGATGTCCCTCAACTGAGGAATGGATAAAGAAAATGTGGTACATTTACACAATGGAGTATTACGCAGCTATTAAAAAGAAGGACATCAGGAAATTTGAAGGCAGATGAATAGAACTAGAAAAAAATCATCTGGAGTGAGGTAACCCAGACTGAGAATGACAAACATATACTCACTCATAAGTGGGCGTTAGCTGTAAAATAAAAGATAACCATGCTACAATCTACAGTCCCATAGAGCCTAGGTAACAAGGAAGATTCATGGGTGAGCACACAGATCTCTCTGGGACAGGGAAATAGAAGGGATTTTGTGAATGGAGTGAGGGTGGGTGGTAATGGGAACATGAGTAATCTGTTTGAGGGGTGAAGTGGGAGAGTACTGAAAGAGACTAGTGGAAGGGGGGCATTTCAGGGTCAGGTTAAAAACCTGGTACAAGGGAATCTTCCAGGAATCTACAAGGAAGACCCCAGCTTAGACTCCTAGCAATAGCAGATATATAGCCTGAACTGGCCATCTCCTGTCCCCAGATTGCTGCCTAGCCCAGTTGTCATCAGAGAGGCATCATCCAGCAAGTGATGTAAACAGATGCAGACCCACAGCCAGAGTTCGGGAAATTCTGCAGAAGAGGAAGACAAAGAATTGTAGGAGCCATAGGGGTCAAGGGCATCACAAGAAAATTTACAGAATCAACTAACCTGGCTCATTAAGGCTCACAGAGACTGAATTGACAACCAGGGAGCCTGCATGGGACTGACATAGGACCTCTGCATGTATGTGACAGTTGTGTAGCTTGATTGTCTTGTGGAACTACTAATAGTGGGAACAGGGGCTGTCTCTGACACTTTTACTGGCTTTTGGGACCCTACTCCTCATACTGCATCACCTTGGCCAGCCTTGATACATGGGGAGGTGCTTAGTCTTGATATGCCATGTTTTGCTGATACTCATGGGAGACCTGTCCTTTCCTAAACAAAAAGGCAGAGGAATGGATTGGAGGTGAGTGAGAAGAGATGGGAAAGAGCCTGGGAAGAAAAGAGGGAGGGGGAAACTGCAGGCAAGATATAAAATAAATGAATAGACAGACAAATAAATATAATTTTTTAATTATTTTATTTTATTGGGTGGCATGGCAAGGGCAGAGGGAGGATACCAAAGGATGGGAAAATGAATAGGACCTAGATGCATGATATGAAAGACACAAAGAATAAATGAAAAGAAAATTTTAAAAAAGAAAGAAAATTTCCATGAATCTCATGTTAAAATACTAATTATACAAAAAAAGATGTATTGAAAGCTGTAAGAGAAAAACTACAAGTCACAAATAAAGGCAAACCTATCAAAAGAAGAGTTAATTTCTCAAGGGAAACTTTCAAAGCCAGAAAAACCTGAAACAATACAACCCAAGCCCTAAATGGCAGCCAATCTAAAATAATATACCCAGCAAAACTACTGCCATCATTGAAGTAGAAGGAACAATTTACCACAATGGAGACAGACACAAAAATTTACATTCAAAAACCAAACCTAAGGAAAATACAGGGAGCATTATTCTGGGCTAAAGAGAAGAATGAGAAAAGCAGAGAAAGTGTAAAAGGAAACATAAGCCATAATTTTTAAAAGATAAATTACCTTTGAGAACACACCACCAAAAATCAATAACATGATGACCAGAACTAACATAAACATCCCAATAATAATTTGAACATGAAAGGCCTCAATCCTCCTCTCAAAAGACAAAGTGACTGAATGGATCAAGAAACTAACTACCTATCTGCTGCCTACAAGAAACACACCTTAGTTTTAAAAATAGGAACCACCTTAGGATAAAGGATGGACAAAAGTACTCCATTGAAATGGAACCAAGAAGAAAACAGGAGTCACTATCCTAACAACTGAAAAAATAGACTTTGAACTAAAACTAATCAAAAGATATAAATAGAGGCACTTCATTCTCATTGAGCAAACAATTCTCCAAAAAGACGTTAATACTCTAAACATACTAGCATCAAATGTAGGGACACCCTGTTTCATAAAAATAAAAAACTCAAAAAAAAAATTACTACTGGATTAAATGACTGAGATTCACATCAATCCATTAAGAGTAAGTTAATACCCAACTTTCTCCAATAGACAGGTCATCTGGACAAAAAATAAACAGAAAAACATCAGAATTAATTGACATCATACATCAAATGGCTATAACAGACACCTACAGAATATTCTACCCAAATACCAAGTAACACACATATTACTTTGCAAAACATAAATTTTTCTAAAATAGACAACATGGTAAAAATGCAAGACAAATCACTACAAATCAATAAGATTGAAATTACTCCTTTTTCCTATTTGATTACAATGCAATAAAATAAAAATTGGAAACAAATAAATCTCTAGTAAATATAAAATCTCATGGAGATCAAACAACATATTATAGAATGGTGACAGGGTCAAAGATGAATACAGAAATAAAAACTTGCTGAAACTAAACGAAAATGAAAGCAGTAAGACAAAACATCTGGGACACATTGAAAGCAATCTTATGAGAGATATTTATAGCACTAAGCACCTAAAAAAAAAGAAACAAAGTGCACAAATTAATGATTTAATGACACAACTCAAAAACAACCTAGTTGACAGCAAGATATAATAATAAAAGCAGAAATCAAAAAACAGAGAAACAGAAACAAAGAAAACAACACAAGCCAACATATGTTAATGACAAACTGTTGCCCAAATAACGAAAAGAAAGAGGGAACCCAAATTAACAGAATCAGAAATGAAGAGGAAAACATTATAAGAAACATTAAGGGAATTCAGAATATTAAGGAGGATAGTTTAAAAACATGTACTCCTTTTTTATTTTTTATAATTTAATTTAATTTTACATATCAGCCACAGATTCCCTTGTTCTCCCCCTCCCCCCACCTAAAAGAAAGCAGAATGTTATTATGAAAAAATAAAAACATGTACTCCATTAAGCAGGAAGATCTAAAAGAAATGTATGGTTTTCTATATTCAGCAACTCACAAGTTAAACCAAGCAGTCAGCAACCTAAACAGACCCATAACAAATGAGGAGACCGAAATTATAATGTAAAGCATGCCAGACAAGAAAAATCCAAATACTGATGGATTCACAGCAGAATCTCCCAGACATTCAAAGAAGACCTAGAGCCAATCCTCTCACACTATTTTTTTTTTTAAAGAAAAGAAACACAAGGAGTGCTCTAAAACTATTTGTACAAAGCAAGTGTTACTTTACTACCAAAACCAAGTACTGGCACAACAGAAAAAGGGAAATTACAGGCCAATATCCATGTAAGAATAGACTCAAAAATACTCAATAAATACTTACAAACAGAAAACAGATATACATCAAAAAGAGTATACACCATTAACAAGTCGGTTTTTCTTACTGAAATGTAGGGATGGTTCAACATACATAAGTCAATAAATATAAAAACAACATAAATGGACTTAAAGATAAAAATCACATGATCCTCTTAATAACATTTTGGGGGGTCTTTTAGGCAATCCAGATTTCCCTTTCACAGCTTCATACAATCGCTTCTCCAGGCCTCCATGCAGGGACACCCCTCTCATGTACCTGACCTCAGCAGCTTTCCTTAGTCACAGAGGGAGATTCCATAATCTCTTCTAACCTTCACTCTAAAGCCAGAACCATATGACTGAAGCTGCCAAGTTTGGCTACTTTCTGGGGCTGTAATATGGTCTCCTCATTCAGTTATAGCTTCACCTGCTTTCTGTTTTCTATGGTTTTCTTCACTGCCTAAGTACAGCTTTCCTGGAACTTGTTGACAGGGAGAAAAAACTCTAATTAGAATATATTGTATAAAAAAACTATTTTCAATAAATGAAAAAATCATATGTGGGGTATGGTAGTACACAGTTGTAATCCCAGAGCTGGAGAGGCAGAGACAAAAGAATCCCTGTAGCTATCATCTTGGCCTATTTGGCAAGACCCAGGTCACTGAGAAATGCTCTCTCAAAACACAAGGTGAATGGCTTCTGAGGAACAGCAGCAAAGTTGTTCCTGGCCTCCAAGTGCACATGCACACTTATCCTTCATCTGTGCACACACATCCTTAATCTATGCACACACACATGCATACACACATACACAAAAAGCACAATGTACGTCATATATGCATGAATAGACAATTTTTATTTATCAATAATATATCAATAAGTATCGATGAAGTACAAATAAACAGGTACATGGAATTTTCATGCGAGACTAAGTAACTGTGGTAAAAACAGAAAATTTAAATTCACAATATTTTTATGGATCCAGAGAAACTACACTTTGGAAAGAGAATTAAAGATATAATATGATATTAAACTATTCTTGATAACTGAGAGGAGAGTAAAATATTTTCAAAAGAAAATCTTAAATATCACTATCAACAAGGAGCTTCCTTTGAGTAGCCTCAGCATCAAAGGAATATTTATGACATAAAATAAAAAGAAGGGAGTAAGAGAAATCCTTTGGAAATATTATCTTGGGGTGTACAATGAATTTAAAGGACTCTACGGTACTTGGCAGCAGAAATCTCATGAGAATATACACATGTAATACCACAAATTTTATTTAAATATATGAAGAATCTTGATTTGCTACTTGAACTATTAAACAGTTTAAGAAGAATCTGTATTTTGAAAAACAATAATTGCAGCTGCATAAGAATGACTCCTTACAGCCACATGTATGTCCAGTTCAAGGTGGGGACAATGACCTCTTCTGACCCCTGTGGGAACCAGGAATGCACACAAGCTGGCACAACATTCATTCATATAAATTAAAATAAATAATTTCTTTTAAAAAGAAGAGAAAAATTGCCCTTTTTTAAAAATATGGTGGCACACTGACTGCATGTTTTTCAGCATATTGATTATTCTGTTATCAGAACTGATTTGTACCAAAGGAGTAATTGTGGGATAGGCATTCACCATGAACTTCTGAACAGTCAAAATGTCTGGGTCGTACTTCTGTAACAGGACTGAGATGGATGAGATGATGAGATTTACCCAGTACATGACCACAAAGAAAACCACCAGCAGCAAGATGGTCTGGGTGGCCCTCTTCTCCGGGGATGCTTTCAGGTGGCTGATGCTGTGAAGATGCTTGCATTGCCTCTGATGTCTGAACAAGATGATCACCATGTATGCACTTGTGGTCAACATAACTCCTACAAGAAAAACATCTCTGGAGATTGTCACTGTTAAAATAAGTGCCCTGATTATGTAGTTCATGGGGAAGAGTGAGCAATATTTGGTGACCTTAATTTGGTTGCTCGCACTCACATTGGTAAAAGCACCAACATAGAAGATCCGGTTGCCAATGAATAACAAGTTGAAAGACCAAATAAATAAGAAAGCATGAATCATGTATTTTTTTAGTTTATGTTTAAATTTTGCCAACAATGATGTGTTGGGACTGATAGTAACAGCCTGGAACACACTCAGGAGGCAGGTGATGCAGATGGAGAGGCCTCTCATCACCCTGCTTATGTAAAAAGTTGCCTTACATTTGAAGTCATTCTCAAAGTTCAGTGACTCAAATACGTGTGTAAGCCAAAGGTCCCCTCCAGTGAGGACCATCACTGTGTGGATGAAGGTCAGTTGACAGGAGATCGGGTCTGTGGGCTTAGGTTTGCAACCTAGGATTATGACAGTGTAGAAAAAAAGGAGAAACATATTGGTTATGACTCCAAGTCCAGCTTGGAAATTAAGGACATTCTTTAATGAGGACATACGTGGAAAGTGCTTTCATCTTAACCTCATAGTGGAAGCATATTTCATATACCTGGAAAAAATAATAGAGTATGCATCAAACTTGTGATTCACCAGTCAATATGTCTATATCATCATTCTGTTTTACCTATTTACTTTTGATTAACTTGTCTCTTTAATATTAGTATTATTAATTAATATTAATGTTCCAGACTGGATGTCATATATTTCTATATACTTGTCCATGTATCTACCTGTATATATAGCATACTAGAGATAATAAAAGCATTTACAGTCAAATCCTAATCAGAACACACACTTTGTGTGCCTGTATTGCACCTAAGTGTCATGCCTTAGAAATCCAATCCTATTGATTTACATTGCCTCATTTTATAGTTAACACCTAAAACGGTAGTGAATATAAATCACATATATACAACCAAATAAAACTTAGGTTGACCTGGAAAATATTCACCAAAAGATATCCAAAAGAGTGAGGTAAGTCAACCTCATTTTGCATAACTTTAATACACTCTATTTTGCAGCTATCCATGTTTTGACTCATAATTCTAATTGAATCACAGTGATAACTCATGCCTATCCCACTATTTCAATCAGCAAAATGTCTATCTCAATTCATCTGTTTTTATGTTTCTTTTTGCATAAAATCTTACATCCCCAGGATCCGGAACAAAAGACATCAATACAGCTAGAGGCCATCACTGCACTTTCCACACCCTATTAACTGTATAATCATTAATTAAGGTTATAAATGGTCCTAAATGTCTCCTTGTTTATTTCCTATCCCATCACTTTTGTGAGCCTATATTTCAGGTTTAAAGAACCAAATCCCAGCTATGAAGACAAACACTATTATTCTTTTCTATTTGGAAGGAAAATGTAAGTAGTTTAAACTATGATTATTTATGACTTTTTAGTCACCCATATTGCTCTATCCCCTGCCTACCTGTTTCTTCTGTATTTACCTCTCTCCCATTCACTAAGGAGCTCCACTTTCCCACTTCCCTGATGAGACCACCTGGTCTCTATTGCTCTCCACCATCCCTGTCCGGGCAATGGTCGTATTTTGCTTTCCACTTTCCTGTGATCACAACTGCAGATGTGGAGCTAGATGTGCAGCCTCCAACAAGAAAGATCATGCAACGTTAAGACAAACGCTATTTTCAACACATTGTGACGAACATGCGCTTGCTGAAAATGACCATATAGTGATCTCTTTGGAATTTCTGTTTTAAAAGAGATTCCTTCCCATGCAGTGAAAATCAAGCTCCTCAGTGTTATCAGAGATCATCAGCACCCACACACTTTTTTCACTGTGTTTCACTCAACAGTCTTACCTTTGGTGCTTACATTAGTTATTTGGCCTGGTTACCAGTGTCATTATTTTATCAAATTAATTTAATTCAGTACTTTCAACATAAGCTTTGTGGTAGAGAAATAGAAAACAACTCAGAAAAAGAGTTTCTTTATATTTTCAAGTTTCCTCATATACTACACATATACAAATGCATAGATGTCTGTACTTATAGGAATAATAAACAAGTTAGTGGCTGAGATCTCTCTAAAACTTCACTATGAATATAAGACCATAAACTATGTCTTATGTTTACATGATTTTTGCTCTTAAATAGCTTGATCTGTAAAGGAATTGAATCATCCCCATTGCCAGAGCCTGATTCCCTCACTAACATACATCTACAGTAGCTGTACCATGATGCTCTGTTTGTTTGTTTGTTTGTTTGTTTTGTTTTTGTTTTTTTTAAGCTCCAGGATACGAGGTGGATATATTGCTCAGTGTTAAAGAGCACTTATTGCTCTTGCAAAGGCTTAGGTTTGATTCCTAACAACCACATGGTTCATTGCAGGGGGGATTGAAATGTGCAGCAATGACAACTCATGTTTGACAAGTCAACCCACCAGACCTAAAACTCCCTGATGGGGAGCGCCCCTGGCAAAGACATGGGGTCACTGACTGTGGAAACCGTTTTTGTTTGTTTGTTTGTTTGTTTTTCTGTCTGTAGCTTTCTCATGTTCCATCATTATACTTCCCTAAAAGAACATCTGTGGGGTTCTTCCACAGCCCATTGGTAGTGTGTATTACATCTTTGGGCATACCTTTAGCTGTGGATTTCTGTTTAAGCTGTATAATTCTGAAACAGATATATATATATTATATATAATAAAAATATAATAAATACATTTTAAATAAATAAATACATAAAAAGCTCTAGGATATTACTATTTCAAGGCTCCATCTCTAAACTGTAAGAACTGTACCCCAATTCCAATTTTAAAATTGTAAATGGACAAACTATATACATAAAATAATTTATTATTAAGTATACTTTCATAATTATTATATCACATGTATTATAAGTCTTACGAAAAGATGATACCATAAGGTAAAAGGCAGTAATCTAAAATGCTTTTTTCTTATCCCAAAGGTATGTACTTTAGCGGCTCTGCTTCATATCCATTGCTTTGTAAATGTTTGTCACATACAGGAAATGACACATCTTCTGAGTCATCAAGTGGCATCTTTCTCTAGAGCTCACTATAGCTGAGACTTGACCAAAAAAGAGCACAGCTTCCATGGAAACAAACTGAGTTGTTAATATATGCATGAACTGAGAAAAAAATCACTTGTTTTATGTGAAAAGAAATTCACTGCTGGCGGCTTTCACACAGTTTAAGTTGTAATATTAATGTAAGTACTAAAACCCAAAGTGTAACCATAAACATTCAAAATATGGAGAAGCCATCACTATGATATTGACTCAGACCTAAAGACGAAGCAGTCTTCAGGCAGCTGTCTGGAAAGATGTGCAACAATAGAAACTAAGAGCTGCTTCACGCATAGCGCTACATTCTTCTGAGAAAAAATGACTTTACCCCTTCATTATCACAATGTTTGATTTGGAACAGTCTTGCTTTATGAATTATGGTGATCTTTGTATTCTTCTTGTGGAGATTTAATAACAATGAACATAGAAATAAATTAGATAAAAAGTATCATTTTTACCATAGTTAGTGAGTAATGACCAAAAGGCAGCAGGACCGCTCAGAGAGAACACAGAGAGACTGTGTGACTTTCAGGTGACAAGATACATGGTGTTGGCTGGTGCACAGTCCACTGTCAGCAACATTAATAAGTCTTCAGGAATCTCAGGAAGGTGAAGACCTTAGCCACTCAAATTAGGGCCATGAAATCTTTATGAAATACATAATACCAGCAGGAATAAATTGCGATTATTTTTTAATAAGGTATTAGTTCTTTGCTATTACCTGATACACAAATAATTTTAATGCATAACTTATTCTTTGGAAATTAGTTTAGCACAGGTGAAACTGGAAACCCACAGACACTGACTAGAACATTACATTCTCACAGTTATGAGCCAGTTTCCCTGAGATGAAGCAGCAGCCGCAGAATGTCACTGCAGACTGTGGGGAAGCAGTCACACCAAGCTGGATCACACGTCACACGGTGTAAGTCTGGGAATGATATGAAAATGTTCACTGGAAATGGGTATGTATTGGGGGGTAATTATTGGACTACCAGGTCTAAGAATATATCAGTAGCATAGTGTGTTCTGGAGCTGCTTACATGAATATCTGTACATCACTTGAGTGAAAACCTGTGAGTTATATCAAATATGTTCATGAAATAAAGTGAACTTTAAGGAAAATGAAGAGTGTGTCTTCATTTTCTGGGTAATTGGTCAGATCTATGAGGTTCCTACCTTGTGCATCAGTTCAGACTTTTAAAGTAAGTTACTCAAAACAAACTGAAAATTCTGGAATGCTTGTCAACATAAATTCATAATTCTAACAGTTGTTTTTTGTGATGTTGATACTCTGTGGCTAGTGAATTAATGACAGTTACTGGCATCATTATATTTGTTATTGACAGTAATCTCAAAATTCTACATTACCTGTTTTCCATTTTAATGTTGTTGTTGTTGTTGTGTGTGTGTGCAAGAGAGAGAGAGATTTCCAGGTACTTTTGAAGAACCCAGAAAAATAATATTCTTTATTAAAAATCATTGCACAAGAATAAATAAATCTATGTAAAATTTTTAAAGCTTATATGATGTTAAGACTGTCTTATGGCCAGGCAGTGGTGGTGCACGCCTTTAATCCCAGCACTTGGGAGACAGAGCCAGACAGATCTCTATGACTTCGAAGCCAGACTGGTCTACAGACCAAGATCCAGAACAGGCATCAAAACAATACAGAGAAACCCTGTCTCAGGGAAAAAAAAGTCTTATGTTTTACTAAGCCATGAATTAAAACTTTCCTAAGAATTCCTACGTATACACAAATTGAACAGAATAGAAAATTACTGATAAACAATAAATTAGTTAATATTTGTTGTATATTTCTAGCTTCTAAATAAAGTTCATTAACTTGAGAAAAGTAGTAAAATGAGAAAATACAAAATATAATTTAAATGTATCTTAATATATAAATGTACTTTTGCAAAGGAATAAATGTGTGTTCTTCATTGTTCATCCTCTAAGTCATTTCGGGTGTTTTGTGACAGGGATGGAAAACTAACACAGTTGGCATCACCTAGATGGAACCATGTTCTTAGAATTATTAAAGCACACACTCACGAGAATCCATAGTCAGATACGCTCACTAAAATATTCTATTTGGTGTTACTTTTTATGCATGTACTAGTGTACATTCATTGTGAAAAGAGATGGGCTTCATGACATTTACTTTCAGTATATAATATCCATTGATCGTCTTCACCCTATTGGCCTTTCCTGTCTCTAGCCACACTTCTGCTAGGCCCTGTCCTTTTTCCAGTAGCCTCTTTTCTACTGTCATAGAAAGTGAAATCTATGTTCTTTTATAAATCATTGCCCAGATGATTTATGTCTACAAGCATCTGCTGTGTTTGCTTGTGATACAATATGACTCAAAAGTACATTTCTAAGCAGAGAATTCTCTAATCATTTTATTACAGAAAATCCTGATTCACTTCACTGCCTACTCACAGCTTTCACTATTAATAAATAGAAAAACAAACACTCACCTGGCCCGGCCTTTGATGAACATCCATGTAGAATGAGGTCCTGAGAAGCAGTTATAAGGAAGAAATGTCATGAGATCATCTCCCTCTAGACCCATAATTATTATGACATCTATAGAGAGAAGTTCTGATCTTGAGGTTGTTAAATAGTGGTATCATCAAATGGAAGAATGAACTTTCCTAATTCCAGGAAAACAGTGGAGTAGGAACAGCTGAGCTCTGGGTTTCCTGTGTGTTAGCTCTTCTCCCTAGGCCATATCTGTCTGTGTGGATGAGTTGATCCCAGTCCTTGTGGACAAAACAAAAGGAAAAATAATAATGTCCCATTTAAAAGAAGTAGAAAAACTTTTTCACTTCCCCAAGGCATCCTCCCTGCTTCCAAAACATTCCTGATAGCTTCCATGCTTACTTGACAGTGTCTTCAGGGTCTCACCTGGAAATTAACAACACTTTTGTTAAAATTAAGAAAATGTCACCTCCTCCAAACACACTTGGGAAACATAATTTTTCTTACAGAGGGCACAGATGTGATGCAGTGTAATGAGCAGATAGTGAGCTGTGGGGCTGAGGATGTAATTCAGCTAGTACAGTGCATGGTTAGAAAAAACTGTTTATATGGGACATCATGAAGAAATCAAACCTTCATATTATATACACAGGAGAAGGAGAAGAATCCCAAGTCAATGGCAGACACAAGACCTACAATAAGATGACAGAAGAAAACTGTCCCAAACTAAGGAAAGAGTCACCCATACAAATACAAGAAGCACACAGAACACATCAAAGACAAGACCAGAAAGAACATTTCAGTGGCATCTCCTAGTTAAAACACTAAGTATACTGAACAAGAAAGGTGGATTGAAAGCTGCAAGAGAAAAACTGCAGGTCATGACTCAAGAAAACCCATCAAAAGAACATCTAATTTCTCAAAGGAAACTTTCAAACACAGAAGGGCCTGGAACAATACAAACCCTAAATGACAGCCGATCTAAAATAATACACCTAGGTAAACTACTTCTGTGGTTGAAGAGAAGGAACAATTTTCCATATCAAAGACAGCCTAAAAATTTTATATTCAATAAACCAAACCTAAGGTAATACAGGAAGCATTATTTTGGGGTAAAGAGAGGAAGGAGCAAAACAGAGACACTGTTAATTATTAAGACATAAAGTCCCACTAAGAACACAACACCAAAAATCAACAACAGGATGGCCAGACTAAACAAATCAAGAAACAAAATCTACCTATCTGCTGCCTACAAAAAATATATCTTTGTTTTAAAGACAGTCACCACCTTAGAGTAAGGGATAGAAAAATTACTCCAATGAAATGGGACCAGGAAGTAAGCAGGAATCACTATCCTAACATCTAACAAAATAGACTTTGGATTAAAACTTATCAAAAGTAATAAAGAGGGACACTTCATTCTAACCAAGGGAACAGTTAATGAAGAAGGCATGACTGCCCTAAAAATAAATGTACCAAACTCAGGGACACAAAATTTCATTTAAAAAAAATCTGCTACTGAATTAAAAGATACAAATTTACATCAACTATTAACAGTAAGTGAATTCAGTACCCAACTTTCTCCAACAGACAGGTCATATGAAGAAAAAGTAAACAGAGAAACACCAGAATTAATTGACATCATATGTCAAATGGACATAACAGACACCTACAGAATATTCACCCCAAACACCAAGATTATATATTTTATTCTGCAGAACATAGAAGCTTTTCTAAAAGTAAATCATATCCTGAAATGAAAAACAAATCATCACAAATAAAAAAAGATTGAAATCACTCCTTGGGTCCTATTTAATCACAGTGCAATAAAATATAAAACTGATAACAAATCTCTAGTGAATACACAAACTAATGGAGATCAAACAATGCATTATAACATGATGATTGGGTCAAAGAAGAAATCAATCGAGAAATAAAATTTTTCTGGAACTAAATAACAAGAAAACAAAACCTCTAGGATGCACTGAAAGTAATCCTATGAAGAAAATTTATAACTCTAAGTGCTTACATTAAAAAAAAATCAGAAAAAAGCCAGGCAGTGGTGGTGCACACTTTTAATCCCAGCACTTGGGAGGCAGAGGCAGGTGAACATCTGTGAGTTTGAGGCCACTTTTGTCTACAGATCAAGTTTCAGGACAGGTAGGGCTTCACAGCCAAATCCTGTCTTGAAAAACCAAAAACAAGAAAAAGAGAGAGAAAAGAAAAGAAAACAAAAAAAAAAGAAATAAACCTCACAAATCAATTACTTGATAACACAACTGGAAAAGTTGGAGCCAAAGAAATACAACCCAGCATAAAGCAAGAAATAATCAACATAAAGGCATAGATAAACAAACAGAAACAAAGTAAAAAATATAAAGAATCAACAAATTTAATTGACAGACGCTTGGCCAAACTAACCAAAAGAAAAAAAGAGGAGACCCAAATTAACAGAATTAGAAATGAACAGAGAAACATTACACGAGACACCAAGGAAATTCAATATTATAAGAAGATATTTTAAAAACTTGTACTCTATTAAGGAGGAATATGTAAAAGAAATATTTGATTTTCTAGATTTTGCCGAATCACAAAATTAAGCCAAGAAGTCAACAAACTAAACAGACTCATAACAAATGAGAAGACCAAAATAATAATAACAAGCCTTCCAGCTAAGAAAAGTCCAGGGCCTAATGGATTTACAGCAGAATTCCCCCTGACATTCAAAGAAGACCTAGAGCTAGTACTTCTCACACTAATTTTAAAAATAAAGGAAATGTAAGGAGTGCTCTAAAACTGCTTCTACAAAGCAAGTATCACTTTAATACCAAAACCAAGTACTGACTCAAGAGAAGAAGGAAAATTGCAGGCCAATATCATAATGAGAATAGACTCAAAAACTCAATAAAATACTTGCAAACAGAATACAGACATACATCAAAAAGAGTATATATACACCATGAAAACTTGGCTTTATCCCTGAAATGTAGGGATGGTTCAACATACACAAGTCAATAAATTTAATAAACCACATAAATGGACTTAAAGACAGAAATCACTTCATTATCTCAATAGATGCAGAAAAAGCCTTTGACAAAACCCAACATGCACTCATGATAAAAGTCTTATAAAATGCATGGCTAGGGGGAACACACCTCAACATAATAAAAGCTACTCATGAGAATGTAGCTAGAGTTTTCCTGCCTGGCCCACAGTCAGGACAAATCTTTGTCACCCGCCAGTCCCACAGCCGCTCAGACCCAACCAAGTAAACACAGAGACTTATATTGCTTACAAACTGTATGGCCATGGCAGGCTTCTTGCTAACTGTTCTAATATCTTAAATTAACCCTTTTCTATAAATCTATACCTTGCCATGTGGCTCGTGGCTTACCGGCATCTTCACATGCTGTTTGTCAGGGTGGCGGCTGGCAGTGACTCCTTCTGCATTCCCGTTCTTTCTTTTCTCCTTTCTGTTAGTCCCAGCTATACTTCCTGCCTAGCCACTGACCAATCAGTGTTTTATTTATTAACCAATCAGAGCAACACATTTGCCATACAGAACATCCCACAGCATGAGAAACCCACAGCCAAGCCAACATCATCCTAAACACAGAAAGGTTTAAAGTGGTTCTACTGAAGTCAAGAAGGAGATAGGAACGCTCACTATCCCACTCCTTTTCAACATGTGCTCAAAGTACTGTCTGGACCAATAAGGCAATGAAAGAAAATTAAAGGGATACAAATAAGGAAAGAAGAAGTCAAGTTATCCTTATTTGCAGATGACATGGACTATATACTAAAGATCCCTAAATTATCAAAACATTACTATAAATGATAACCAAATTCAGTAGGGTGGTAGCACACAGAATCAATTTGCACAAATCAATAGCTTTTCTATGTAGTAATAATAAAACATGCAAAACACATGCTCATTCATAATAGCTTCAAAGAAAAGAAAATATCTCAGAGTAAATCTATGGTGGTATTTTATTTGTACCAAGGAAACAAGAGGCCTCTACAAAGAAAACTTTAAACCTCTGAAAAAAGAGATAAAGACAGTAGAAAATAGAAAGATAACCCTTACTCATGGATTAGCAGAATTAACATTGTGAAAAGGACAATTCTGCCAAAATCTATTCAATACAATTGAACCAAAATCTCCATCTAGTTCTTTACAGAAATAGAAAACCATCCTAAAATTTGCATAGAACCACAAAAGACCCTGGATAACCAATCAATCCTGAGCAAAAAGAACAGTGCTGGAGCTATCACAATTCCAGTTCTTAGGACATATTACAGAGCCATAGTAAAAACAAACAAACAAACAGAAAGCAAGCAAACAAAAAACACCAATATGGTATTGGCATATAGCAGACATATAACCCAATGGGGAAAAAAATCAAACATCCAAACATGAATACATATAATTTCAACCATTAAATATTTGACAAAGATGCCCAAAACATACATGGAGAAAAAGATAGCCTCTTCAACAAGTGATTCTGGGGAAACTAGATGTCCCACTTGCAAAAGAATGAAATTAGACCTGTGTCTATTACCTTGCACAAAAAAACTAACTCAAAAGACCTAAACTTGAAACATTGAAACTGCTAGAGTTAAACATAGGCAGTACACTACATGATATAGGTGTAAGGAAGGCATTCCTGAACAGGATTCCATTTGCCCAACAAGAAAGGCAAACAAATGACAAGTAAGACTTCATGAAAATAAAAAGTTTCTGCAGTTATAGAAAAAAAATCAACTAGGTAAAGAGGAAACCCATAAGAGGAATAGAATCTTTGCCATATTTGTGTCTGTGTGTGTGTGTGTGTGTCTGTGTGTGTGTGTGTCTGTACACACATATATATGACAGAGGTTTAGTATCCAGAATATACAAATAACTCAAAAAACAAAGAGTCAAAAAAATGACCCATTCACAAAATGGGCCTTAGACAGAATAGAGGGTTCTCAGATGAAGAAAAAGAAGTGGCTAAGAAATATCTCAAAAAATATTCATCATCCCCAGCAATTATGGAAATGTAAATCAAAACAACTTTGACATTTTATAACACCCTTTCAGAATGACAAAGATAAACAAAACACTAACAACAAATGCTGGAGGGGATCCAGGAAAAGTGGAACCTTCGTTTACTGTTGGGATTGAAAACTGGAGCAGCCACTATATAAATCAGTGTGGAGAACTCTCAAAAATCTAAAGATAAATCTACCTTATGACCCAAATATACCATTCTTCAGCATATGCCCAAAGGACTAGACATCATACTCCACAGATATTTACTCAGCTATGTTCATTGATATTCTAGTCACAATAGCTAGGAAATGGAAACAATCTAAATGCCCTAGAACCAACTAATCAATAATGAAAAGGTGGTTCATATACTCTAAGGAATACTATTCAGCTGTAAAGAAAATGAAATAATGAACTTTGAGGGTAAATGGATGGTCCTAGAAAAGATCATATTGAGTGAGATAACCTAAACTCTGAAAAACAGATACCACATTTTCTCTCTTAGTGGGGGTTCCTAGCTCCAAATTTTCAGATATGAGTACAGAACCTGCAGTAACTACAGAAACCAGGAAAGTAAAACAAGACCATTGCCAAGACAGAGGGGCTATGGATCAGTAGAGAGGGGAATAGCAAGGTACAAGTAATCTGACCAGGGAAATGGGAAAAGGATGTGGCACCTTGTGGAGGGGAATAGAGGTAATTACAAAAGAATGTGGAAGGATAACAGGAACTAGCAAGATGCAAGTGATCTGGTAGGGAAATTTGGAAAGGGAGGTTTCTTAGGGAAATGGGGTTAAGTACAGGAGGAGGAAGAAGGTGGATAAAATAACTATATGGATATATTACAAAGCCACAAGGAATCAAACAATCATTTACCAAACAAACAAATCAAAACCCTATAAATGCATGCCAGTCATTGTATATTTTTAATGAGCCTTTCCTATCTGAGGCTGACAGTGCTCCCTCCAAGAGTCCAGAACCACCTAACAAAAATCTTAATACCAAACATGAGAAGACCTCACTTTAGTTGTTGGCTAGGAATGCCTAAGAGACACCCAAAGTATACAGCCTACTGCTGTTGCCCTTTGTTACCTTCCAGAAGTGGTAGGTAAATCTCTATTGCTGAAGACACTATGCCCTTTCTACAGAGGGCCCAGAGGGCCCTGAGCTAGAACTGACCTCAACACTCCCTCTCTGAAGATTAGTTTTCATGGTATCAGAAGATGCATGCAAAATTCCAAGAAGCAAGCAACAGTCCCACCCAGCAATGACACCTATAAACCACATCAATGACCAGCATGGAACTATATCTTACAGGTTCAGTAGTAATGGTGCACATACCTTGGAGGTAAACAATGGCTTTCCACTTGGACTTAAGATCTGATCGACAAGAGGCATATCATGCCTGGTACTGGAAACCTAGCTAACTACTCAGTGCTAGGGAAATTACAGTTATTAGAGGAGAATCTACAACCACCAATTTGCTAAAAACAACATAATCCCTAACAATAATCTATAATCCTCTGTCCTTATACCCATAGACATGTGTAGTCTTTAACCCCCATTAAGGAAACTTCTCTTTGCAACCAATCTCTACAGAAAACTACAACTAATCAAAATGGAGTGTTGTGGAGACCAGTCCCAGTGGATACACATGCAAAACATTCCTACACCTAAGGCTCAGGGAACATTGCAGAAGAGGGGGTGGAAATACGGTAAAAGCCAGAGGATGTAGAAGTTTGTTGTGAGGTTGTGTAGCCTACTAATATCAGAAGCTATACCCATAAAGTCTCACCAGCATTATCGCCCAAAGTGACGTGAAAAGGATGACATCAATGAACATGCCAAATGGGAGGGGGAAAGCCAATTAGGCCTCAACTCAACACAACTTTACTGAGTACACCCTATACAACAATTGAGTAAATTTGGGAATGGGAAAGTTAGTCCTCCCCAGAGAAGAGCACACCAATTGGTTGTCTGGTACCAAATAGTCAATCCTGAAAACATATGTACAAGTAACATTATATGGACTCCACAAGTTATATTTAGAAATATATATGTATAAACAAATGAACATATGTATGCAATGGCAATGAAAAAGAGACCATGAATTTGAATGAGAATAAGAAGGGCTATATGAAAAGGTTTGGAGGGAGGCAAGAGAGGGGAAATGTAATTAAACTGAAATCTCAAAAACAAAGAAAAATGAAAAAATATTTAAAAGTGGATGAATTCCTAGACAAAATTAACCTCAACTAAGACAAACAGTTTAAACAGATCTGTAACAAGCAACCAGATGGAAGTAGTAATTTTAAAAATCTCCTAACTATATTAAGCCCTGGCCCAGATGGATTCACTACTGAATTTTATCCAACTTTTAAATTTTACCAGAATTTCAAAAAAGAGCTAATATCATATAAACAAACTTAAAAAAAAACCATGATCATCTCATTAGATGCTTAAAAAGCCTTTGAAACAATCCAACACCTCTTCATGATAAAAGTCTTGGAGAGATTAGGGATACAAGGGACATATCTAAACATAATAAAGGCAAATTACAGCAAGCCCATAGCCAGTATCAAATTAAATAGAAAGAAACTTAAAGCAATTCAACTAAAATCAGGAACAAGACAAGGCTTTCCACTCTCTCCAATCTATTCAATATAGTACTAGAAGTTCTAGCTAGAGCAATAAGACAACTAAAGGAGATCAAAGGGTACAAATTAGAAAGAAAGAAATCAAAGTATCATTATTTGCAGATGATATAATAGAATATATAAGTGACCCCAAATATTCTACCAGGGAACTCCTACAACTGACTAACACATTCAGTGAAGTGGTTGGATATAATATTAACTCAAAAAAATCAGTGGCCCTCCTATATACAAGTGACAAATGGGCTGAGAAAGATATCAGAGAATCAACACTCTTCACAATAGCCACAAATAATATAAAATAACTTTGTGTAACTATAACTAAGCAAGTGAAATACCTTCATGACAAGAATTTCAAATCTTTGAAGAAAGAAATTGAAGAAGATATCAGAAGATGGAAAGATCTCCCATGCTCATGGATCAATAGGATTAACATAGTAAAAATGGCTATCTTACCAAAAGCAATCTACAGATTCAATGCAATCCCCATCAGACATCCAACACAATTCTTTACATACCTTGAAAGAACAATACTCAATTATTTGGAAACAAAAAACCCAAGATAGCTAAAATAATACTATACAATAAAAGAACTTTCATACTTATCACCATCCCTGATTTCAAGCTGTACTTCAGAGCTATAGTAATAAAAACTGCATGGTATTGGCATAAAAACAGATAGGTGGATCAATGGAATAGAATCAAAGACCCAGACAAAAACCCACACACCTGTAAATACTTGATTTTTGACAAAGAGACACAATTATATGATGGAAAAAAGAAAGCATCTTCAAAAAATGGTTCTGGTCTAACTGGATGCATGCATGTAGAAGAATGCAAATAGATCCATATCTATCATCCTGCACAAAACTCAAGTCCAAGTGGATCAAAGACCTCAACATAAAACCAGATACACTGAAACCGATAGAAAAGGATGTGGAAAATAGCCTTGAATATATTGGCACAGGAGACAACTTCCTGAGCAGAACATTGACAGCACAGGCACTAAGATCAATAATTAACAAATGGGACCTCATGCAATTGAAAAGCTTCTGTAAGGCAAAGAACACTGTCAAGTCTACAGGATGGGAAAAGATCTTCACCAATCTTACATCAGACAGAGGGATAATTTCCAGAATATATAAAGAACTCAAGAAATTAGACATCAACAAACTATATAATCCAATTAAAAAATGGGGTACAGATCTAAACAGGGAATTCTCAAAAGTAATCACAAATTGCTGAGAATCATTTGAATAAATGTTCAACATTCTTAGCCATCAGGGAAATGCAAATCAAAACAGCTGTGAGATTCCATCTAACGGTGAGAATATCTAAGATTAAAAACACAAGCAACAGTTCATGCTGCTGAGGATGTGGAGCAAGGGGAACACTCCTCCCTTGCTAGTGGGAGTGCAAACTCGTACAGCCATTTGGGAAATAAATATGGTGGTTTCTCAGAAAATTGGGAATTGATCTACCTTAAAACTCAGCTATACCTCTCTGCGGTGTATACTCAAAGGATGCTCCATCATACCACAAGGACACTTGCTCAACTATGTTCATAGCAGCTTTATTCATAGTAGACAGAACCTGGAAACAACCTAGATGTCCCTAAGCAAAGAATGGATAAAGAAAATGTGGTATGTTTACACAATGGAGTATTACTCAGCTATTAAAAACAATGACATCATGAAATTTGCAGGGGAATGGATGGAACTAGAAAAAAATCATCCTGAGTTAGGTAACCCAAACCCAGAAAGACAAACATGGTATGTACTCACTTATAAGTAAATATTAGCTGTAAAATAAAGGATAACCATTCTACAATTCACAGACCAGAGAAGCTAAGTAACAAGGAGCTCAAGGGGGGCATGTATGAATCTCCCTGGAAAGGGGAAATAGAAGAGACATCATGGGTAGAGGTGGGGGATTGGAATAGGAGGGATGAGGTGGGAGGAAGACAAAGGGAGAGAGTAAGTAGTAGGAGAGACAACTGGAATTGGGAGTCATCTCGGGGATGAGCTAGAAACCTAGTGCAATGGAAATTTCCAGGAATCTACAGAGGTGAACCCTAGATAAGACTCCTAGAAATGGGGGATATGGGGCCTGAACTAGTCCTTTCCAGTAACCAGGCAAGACTTCCAGTGGAGGGATTGGGACACCAACCCAGCTACATAATCTCCAACCTACAATTTGCCCTGCCTACAAGATGTACTGAAATATAGATGATTCAGAAATTGTGGGAGTGACCAACCAATGATTGGTCCAGCTTGAGACCCATGCCACAAGAGGGAGCCCACCCCTGGCACTGCCTGGAGGACCAGGACCCAGAGGCTTGATAGCACAGAGACCTAGGATAGAACCAAACACAACTGGCAAAAATTAAAATCAATGAAATGATTCCTAATGATATTCAGCTACACTCATAGATTGGTGCCTAGCCCAATTGTCATTACTGAGGCTTTACCAGCAACTGATGGAAGCAGATGCAGAGACCCACAGACAAACATTAGGTGGAGCTGGGAAAATCCTGCAGAAGAGGAGGGATTATAGGATCTAGACAGGTCAAGGACACCACAAGAAAACCCACAGAACCAACTAACCTGGGCTCATAGGAGCTCACAGAGACTGAAGTGACAACCAGGGAGCCTGCATGGGACTGACCTAGGCCCTATGCATATATGTTACAGTTGTGTAGCTTGGTCTTTTTGTGGGACTCCTAACAGTGGGAGAAGGGACTGTCTCTGACTCTGTTACGGACTTTTGAGACCCTATTCCTCATACTGAGTTGTCTTGTTCAGCCTTCAACTTGATATGAGAGGCCTGCCTTCCTCTGAATAGAAATGGAGGAGGAGTGAATTGAGGGGAGTAGAGAAGAAATGGGAGGAGGAAGTGGGAGGAGAGGAAGGAGGAGAAATGGTGGTTGGGTTGTAAAATTAATTAATTAATTAATTAATTAATTAATTAATTAATTAATAAAATACTTTTAAAAATATACTAATAAAAAAAGCACAGTACTGGCACAAAAACAGACACATGGATCAATAGAATAGAGGATATAAACCCACACAGCTACAGCCATTTGATTTGGGTTTTTTTTGTTTGTTTGTTCGTTTGTTTGTTTGTTTTGGTTTTTCAAGACAGGGTTTTTCTATGTAACCCTGGCTGTCCTGGAACTCACTCTGTAGACCAGGCTGGTCTCGAACTCACAGAGATCTACCTGCCTCTGCCTCTGCCTCCTGAGAGCTGGAATTAAAGGCATGCACCACCACCTCCTGCCTCGGCCATTTGATTTTTAACATGAAGACAAAAAAGTCTCTTCAGCAAAAAGTTGTGCCTAGTTTTATTATAGTTTGACATACCATGTTTGGTTGATATCCCTGGGAAGCCTGACTTTTTCTGAAGGGAAAGGAGGAAGAGTAGAGAGGGGGAAGAGAGGATGTGGGAAGAGGGACTGGGAAGAGAGGGGAGGAGAAACCAGGGTCAGGATGTAATATATGAAAGAAGAAGAATTTTTAAATAAATAAATGTGCCTGATGAAAGGTCTCCGGCTTGTGATTCAGAAGGTATACTGAGGTGGATGGTCCTTCTGGATAAGGAATTTATGAGAAGAGTCATCAATGCCAAAGACAGACAGCAATATGGCAGAGGCTCTGAGGAGACTTCAGGTCCACAAAGTAGAGTGGGGGCCCATTTACAGGTCTCAGAGGAAGGAGGAGGTTTCATACCACCAGGTTGCTGTGGGATGGTCTGTACGTCAAATTACTCTGATTGGTCAATAAATAAAACACTGATTGGCCAGTGGCCAGGCAGGAAGTATAGGCAGGAGTAACAGAGAGGAGAAAGGAGGGAACAGGAAGACAGAGGGAGACACTGACAGCTGCCACCATAATAAGCAGCATGTGAAGACGCCGGTAAGTCACAAGCCACGTGGCAAGGTATAGATTTATAGAAATGGATTAATTTAAGATATAAGAACAGTTAGCAAGAAGCCTGCCATAGCCATACAGTTTGTAAGCAATATAAGTCTCTGTGTTTACTTGGTTGGGTCTGAGCTGCTGCGGGACTGGTGGGTTAGAGAGATTTGTCCTGACTGTGGGCCAGGCAGGACCAGAAAAAGTCTAGCTACACCAGGTTGCTAAAAGTACTAGTCCATGATACTTTTTATGGAATATTTTTAATTTCAGGGCTGCAGGAAAAGGGAAGTGAGCCTTGCATTGTGGGAGGGAAGAAAAGAATAAAGGGAGAGGGGGGTTGGAAGGTTGCGTGGTGGAATCTCCCCCCCAGTGTGTGTGTGTGTGTGTGTGTGTGTGTGTGTGTGTGTGTGTGTATGTGTGTGTGTGCGCGTGCGCGCGCGCGCGTGTGCATGCGTGCCTGTCTGTCTGTCTGTCTGTCTCTGTGTCTCTCTGCAGTAGAGATACTACAATCAACTATAAGAACTATGATAGACAACCCATAGAACCATGGAGGCTATATATATAGCATGGAGGTCCCTAGGACGACTGTGGCTTATAATAAATTTCAGTTTTATGCAATTATTGAAAAAAATAGCCAAATGAATGGAAACACATGAACTATGAACCAAAGGCTGAGGGGCCCCCAGCTGGATCAGGCCCTCTGAATAGGTGAGACAGTTGATTGGCTTGATCAGTTTGGGAGGCAACTAGGCAGTGGGACCAAGTCCTGTGCTCATTGCATGAGTTGGCTGTTTCAAACCTGGAGCTTCTGCAGGGACGCTTGGCTCAGTCTGGGAGGAAGGGACTGGACCTGCCTGGACTGAGTCTACCAGGTTGATCGCAATCCTTGGGGGAGGATTTGCCCTGGAGGAGGTGGGAATGGGGGGGAGGCTGGGGGTAAGGGAAGGGTGTGGGAGGGGGGAGAATAGGGGAACCCATGGCTGATATGTAGAACTGAATGGTATTGTAAAATAAAATAAAATAAAAAGAACTGTGATAGAGAGGGACATAGATGGATGTGAGCAGAGCAGCATCGGGTCTCGGCTCTAACATTTACTTTCTGGACTCTGGATAACTGGAGAGCTTGTTAGAGAGTTACAGAGTCACAGATAGGCAGGCTCTCAGTAGCAAGAGTTAATCAAGTAAAGAAACAGCCTAAAGAGTGGAAGAAAATTGTTGCATGCTATAAATCTTACAGACTGTCAATATGTGAAGAAATACAAAAGCTAAACAACAACAAAAAATTAAACTCAATCAATGAATGACCCAATAAAATGAAAGGCAGACAGTTTTTGAAAGATGAACTGCAAATGGTCAATAAACACATGAAAAATGTCCACCCTCACTAGCTATCAGCCAAATACAAATTAAAACTACGTTGAGATTCCATCTTACCCCAGCCAGAATGGCGGTCGTTAAGAACACAAACAAGGGGCTGCACAGAGTGACTTAGTGGGAGGAACACGTGTAGCTCTCTCAGAGGACCCGAAGCTGATCCAGCACCCACAACAATCCAGAACCATTCATTCAAGAGGAGTTAACACATTCTGATGCACAACACTCATCTATAGATAAAATAAATATCTAAAATGGAAAAATGAAAAGAAAGAAAACAAATGACAAGTGCTAGGGAGGATATGACAAAAGAGAATCCTTGTTCACCTTGGTGGGAAGGCAACCTAGTCTAGCACTATGGAAGTCACTATGATAGCTATCAATAGCAACAAAATAACCTACTAATATATCTTCCTTAAGACCTGGCTACACCACTCCCATGTATTTATCCAAAGGACTCCAAGTCAACATATAAGGACACCTGTGCACCCATGTTTATTGCTGCACTATTCACAGTAGCTGAATTATGGAATCAACCTAGGCAGCCAACATCAGAGGGATGGGTAAGGAAAAAAATACAATGAATATACATAGCGTTATTTTATTCAGCCAAAAAGAAGAATGAAGTTATATCATTTGTAGGAAACTGAATGTAACAAATCATATTAAGTAAATTATACCAATTGCATAAAAACAAATAATGTATGTTTTCTTTCATTTTTTGTTTTCAAGATTCAATTCCTATGTGTGTGTGTGTCTGTGTCTGTGTGTCTGTGTCTGTGTATTTACTGTCTAAAGTGATTAAGAATACCAACAGGAAGGGGAAAAGTAAGGGCCAAAAGATAAGTAAAAAGAAAGAATGAATAAATATCTAAAAAGGAAAAGAATTAAATATATAATATGCTCAACATATATACATGTATAAAATATTGGGGAAAAAACTAAAAAAAATCTTTTAAAGAACATGGCTATACAGAAATTAGAGTGAGACTGAAAATTTTTTCCTCGTAGTACTAATATTTCTTTTCAGTATAGCCTCATTAAAAGTTTTTCTCTCACCAATGGGTTCAAAAATATTTTTAAACTGCAAATTTAAAAAAAAAAAAAAAAGGTCTTACACAATGGTTTTACCATAGTAAATCTCTAACTAGAAGCCAGTTTACATTTGAAATCAAATTCTCCCTTTAGAAAAAATAGAATATGTGCATTGCAAATCAAGTTCTAATCAAGCCACTTTGAGTTATTTTAGAATGATAGAAAAATGATAGAATTCCGGGCAGTGGTGGCGCATGCCTTTAATCCCAGCACTTGGGAGGCAGAGCCAGGCGGATCTCTGTGAGTTCAAGGTCAGCCTGGGCTACCAAGTGAGTTCCAGGAAAGGCGCAAAGCTACACAGAGAAACCCTGCCTCGAAAAACCAAAAAATAAATAAATAAATAAATAAATAAATAAATAAATAAAATAAATAAATAAATAAATAAAAGATAGAATAATAGTAAGATTCAAATGTAAGATATTAAAACATCAATGGATTTTCTATTCTTTAGTACTACACATTTAACAAAATTTAATCATTTCTATCTGCACACACACACACACACACACACACACACACATATATATATATATATATATATATATATATATATATCTGATAATGGTAAAAAATGTGCCTATGAAGTACTTTGGGATCTGGAGTACTGTGGTCCTTGAATGAGAAAAGAGAATCCTAAGAGGTGATTTATTCTAAGGGTTTGCATATTCCCTTAATGGCAGAACTTAGAGGATGTTCTTATGAGCCAGTATACTTAAAAAAGAACAAAACTAGAATGGCTATGCCAAGTTGCTGTGATTAGTAAGGGGCCTTTTTCAGTCACTTTAGACAACTGGATAGCTATCTAGAGAAATGTCAATTTTCAACAGAGTCTAACTCAAACAGAAATTGGTACCAGGTTTGTGGGATATTGCTATGACAGACATGACTCTATTGAGAGGATTGAGGAGCATTTTGGAGATATTAGTACCATGAAATTGGCTACCAAGGACAGCATCAGCCATGGAGTGAAGGCTTGAGCCTAGGAGATGTGCTGGGTGTGCTGTGGCAAGTCATTTGTAGCCTAGCAAATCATGAATGAATCCAGATTTCTGACCCTGAGATTTTTAGACTGTTGGACTTCAGTTTTGCTTTGTTTTGATTATGAAGCATGCCCTGGTTATTCTCTCTTGTGAGAAGAGAGTATTTAATTTATTTTGACTTGACAGGAGCCCACAGTTATGAGACTTTGGATATTTTAGAGAGACTATGGATATGTAGAGAGGCTTTGAATACTATAGAGTGGCTTAGAACTTTAAATGAGACTTTGGATATTTTAAAGAGACTGAACTTTTAAAGTTTTTGAATTTTTGAAGACTAGAATCTTTAAAAGTTGAAATGCTTTAATTTATGATATTAATATCAGATCCTGAGGACAAGCAAGAAAGGAAAGGTTATTCTATAACAGTGATATGTTTGTGTGTCAGTTGTGATGGCTAGATTAAACTAGAGTCCCTTTGGACAATGGAACTTTAGTTGAAAAAATGGCCCTTACCAGGTTGACCTATAGAAAAGCCTGAGGTACATGGTTTTATTGACGATTGATATGGGAAGGCTCCACTCACTGTGAGTGGTGCCACCTCTGGGATGGTGATCCTTTGTGCTAAAAGAAAATAGGCAGGTTCCCTGGAAACTGCCTCTTGGTGGGGACCCAGCATCTTCCTTATTATCTTTAAGCTTTCTCTTCCAGCCCATCTCCATTTCTTTGTGTCAGCCACCAATCCTCAGAATGCCCGGTTGGCCACACCAGGCTGGGATTCAGGTGGGCAACTTTCACTATCCTTCATGTCCTCTGTAATGATGTCTCCAGGTTCATTCTTTGTCCTACTGCAGGCTGCTTGCAGGAGCCCCTCCTCCCACCCTACCTCTACTCCCTGGGGACTCTCCCAATCTGCCTAGTTCTTTACCATAGCCCCTCTCAGTCTTTCCGCATAGAAAATCTCAATTCCTTTCAATCACCTGCCAACCCATACAAGCACTCTCTACCAGAGACCCCAGAGCCACTACATTTGCCTAGGTTCCAGAGATGGCAACACCAACCAAATAATGGAACACCCAACCAACAAAGATAAGACCAGATATCAGTGCCCAAAACACCTCAAACATCATAACTCCAGATCCCAGCCCAAAAATACAAGCATGAGTAGCCACAACAATATACATTTATGAAACCCAGTAACCCTATTGCAGTAGGCCCTGAGAAACATGATGTAGTTGAAGTTTAAGACAGGGCTTTAAAATAGGAATTGTGAATATGTTCAAGGACCTTGAAGAGGTTATGGATAAACAGCTTAATGAAGACTATGAAAACACAAAGAGACATAATTGAATGAAAACAGTTTAAGATAGGAAAGCAGAATTTAACAAAGAAATAGAATTGGTAAAGAAAATACAAACAGAAATAAAAATGAAGATTAAAAAAATTAGGATGTCAAACAAAAAATATCAGAGGTAAGCCTCAATAACAGTCATGGAAAAGAGAATCTCAGGTGTTCAAGACAAAACAGAATAAACTAGTAAGTGTCTATCGGGGGAATTTCAAGAGAGTGAGGATAGAACAAAGTGGGTATGAAGGAGTTTATTTGAGCTTAGAGTTCCAGGCCAATAACATGGCAGGGAATCATGGCAGCAGGTGGTAGTCATGGTGGCAGGAATAGTTAATCTCATATCTTGGACCACAAGCCAGAAGCAGAGAAGTACACTGGGAATGTCACATGGCTTTGAAACCTCAAAGCCCAGCCTCAGTGATGCATGATCCATTGTGGCCTAAACAGTGCCTACCAATTGGAGACCAAGTATTCAAACAGATGAGCCTATAGGAGACATTCTGGTTCAACCAATCACAGAAGGGGAAGAGAATAATGCATCAAGAAACATGTGGTAGTTTAAATATAATTGGCTCCCATAATCTCACAGGGACTGTGTCTCTGGTGGGGAGGCTTTGAGGTTTCCTATGCTCAGAATATCACCCAGTATCTCAGTCCATTTCCTGTTGCCTGCAAGAGGTAGGACTCTTAGCTACTCTTAGCTACTACTCCAGCACCATGTCTGCCTACATGCCGCCATGCTCCCCACCATGATGATAATGGACTGGACCTCTGAAACTGTAAGCAAGCCACCCCAATTAAATGTTTTCTTTATAGGAATTGCTGTGGTCATGCTGTCTCTTCATAGCAATAGAAACCCTAACTAAGACAAAGGGTTAAATTGGTTGAGGGACAGGAGGGCAGAGTATAAGTAGAACTATACAGAAAAATAAATCTAACACTGAAGATCCTTGAAAAAGTCATATGGGAACCTACTACTATGGAAGCTTCCTAACATATACATGTGTATGTACAAAAGGAGTTTTGATGCACTTAACCCTACAATGGGAGAACAATGCCTCCCCCAAACACCATAATAAATAAAAGGCCCAGTGCTGGGTATGGGTGACCTCTTTGCAGGCTGTTGGCCAATGGGGTCTCATAGCTCCCTCCAAAAATTACAATCAATGTCATTGCTTTTGTTTACCCTCCATAACTTAACTGTAAATCCCTATTTCTAAGAACACCACACCACTGACTCAAAGAAAGGAAGGGAGGAAGGAAGGAAAGAAGGAAGGGAGGGAAGGAGGGAGGGAGGGAGGGAGGGAGGGAGGGAGGAAGGAAGGAAGGAAGGAAGGAAGGAAGGAAGGAAAGAAGGAAGGAAGAAAGGAAAGAAGGAAAGAAGGAAAGAAGGAAAGAAGGAAAAGAAAACCAGTACTGATCTAGAAGATTCATCACCACTGGCTAGCTTAAAAGTACTGGAAGATTCCATGTACACTGCTGAAAGAGAAGAGCAAGCAATAGTCTTGAACAGCTGTGAACTCTTTGATCTGCAATATGACTAGCCTGGCAAGAAATGCCACTGGTGCCATAGTGCCATGTGTGCTAGACTCAGGGACATCTGGCCACCTTATCGAATGGTTGGAATGTTTGGGGTGTCAGGTACTTCCCCTTAGATGTAGGTCCTCCCTGGGCAGGGTCAGTTTATGGCTTTTCCTGGGTCTGGGTGGTGCCTGCCAGTAAGCCTGTCACAGAAGCTGTGTCTGGGCCTCTAAGCCTGTCATGGCAACTGTGTGGTCAAGCTGTTTTGGGACACACACACACACACACACACACACACACACACACACACACAAGTCTATTATCATCACTACAGGGAGCATGGTATCAGGAATCAGACTCAGACTCTGGGCAGAATCTTCAGCATAGGAAACCTCAAAGTCCTCCCCCACAGTGATAGAAATTATAACCACACCCCCATGACCACATGTGATTTAAGTTTAGTAATGTTTCTTTTACCAACGTGGATGCCTTTAAATTTGGGCCATAAATGTTCAGAATTGAGATGTCATTTCCTAGATATCTCCTTTGGTGAGTATAAAGTGTCCTTCACCCTTTCTTTTGATTAATTTTGCTTGAAAGTCTATGTTGTTAGATATTAGAATGGCTACACCAACTTGCTTCTTGGGTCCATTTATTTGGAAAATATACCCAACCCTTTACTCTGACGTAATGTTTATCTTTGATGTTGAGGTATGTTTCTTGTATGCAGAAAAAGGATGGATCCTGTTTTTAAATCCATTCTGTTAGACTCTGTCTTTTATTGGGAAATTGAGTCCAAGGATATTGAGAGATATTAATGACCAATGATTGTTAATTCTTGTTATTTTGTTGGTGATGCTGGTGATGGCAGAGTATGAGTGGTGGGGGGGCAGGGGGGGTGTAGGTGTGTGTGGATAGATATTGTTTACATTTGACTTTGTCATAAAATCTTATTTTCTTCAGCTAAGGCAATTGAAAGTTTTGCTGGGTATAGTAGTCTGGGCTGGCATCTGTGGTCTCTTAGAGTCTATACATCCATCCAGGCTCTTCTGGTTTTTAGATCTCCGTTGAGAATTCAGGATGTAATTCTAATAGGTCTGCCTTTATATGTTACTTGGCTGTCTTCCCTTGCAGCTTTTAGTATTCTTTTCTTGTTTTGTACATTTGGTGTTTTGATTATTATGTGCTGAGGGGACTTTTCTTTCTGGTCTAATTTATTTGTTGTTCTCTATGCTTCTTGTACTTTATAGGCCCCTCTTTCTTTAGGCTAGGAATATTTTCTTCTATGATTTTGTTGAAAATATTTTCTGGGCCTTTGAGCTGATAATCTTCTCCTTCTTTTATTCCTATTATTCCTAGTTTTGATCTTTTCACAATGCTCCAGATTTCCTGGCTGTTCTGTGTCAGGAACTTTTTAGATTTGACATTTTCTTTGACTGGTGTATCAATTTCTTCCATCATACAGTCTACACCTGAGATTCTCACTTCCATCTCTTATATTCCATTGGTGATGCTTGCATCTGTAGTTCCTGTTTGCATACTTAGATTTTTCTATCTCCGGGATTCTCTCAGTTTGAGTTTTCTTTATTGTTTCTATTTCCATTTTCAGGTCCTGAACTCTTTTATTTATTTCCTTTACTTTTTGTATTTTTCTGCATTTCTTTAAGAGATTTATTCATTTCCTCTTAAAGAGTCTCTATCATCTTCATAAGATTGAATGTAAGGTCATTTTCTTGTGCTTCAGCTGCATTGGAATTTTCAGGGCTTGCTGTAGTAGGATGGCTGGGCTCTGGTGGTGCCATATTGCCCTGATTACGGCTGATTGTGTTCTCATGCTGGCCTCTAGGTCATCTGGGTTTGCAGTTATTATAGGTTTAGGTATCAATTTCTGAATTTATCTTTGTTGGATTTTTTTTTGAGGGGGGATGTTTTCTCTGTAGGTTTCTATTTCCTGTCTGGGCTTCTGGCCTGAATGACCTATGGCTCTGGTGACCAGGGAGTCTTCAGGATCAGTAGAGTGTCTCTGCTGGGATTCTGGCAGCCTGTGTGGTCTCTGGAGTTCCAGGTACTAGCTCTGATGGAGTTGAAGACTTTATAGTTACAGTTATAGTTTTCCTTGTTACCAGATTCAGAAAAGAAATTCACTAAAGAGGTATAAAGTGAATAGGGTTGAGAGACATTAAAAGATAGTTTTGGTAATGCAAGTTAGAATAGAAAGTGAATTAGGGACAACATTTTGGAGTCACCAAGATAGAATAGACAATAGAGTATATTCTCTGAATATGTCAGATGTTTATGGACTAGACATTGTTAGTGTATTTATGCCTGTATATATTGTGTATAGTTATTGTACTTATTGTATATAGTTTTGCTTATATTAGTTATAATCTTTTTTATTTTAGACAAAAAGGGAGAAATGTGGTGATTTTTTTTTGTGCTCAACAAATAAAGCTTGCCTGCAGATCAGAGGGTGGAGCAAGCTGTTCGTTAACTATAGAGGTCTGGAGGTCTGTATAGACGGGAGACAGGAAGTGATATGGCTGGTCGGAGAGAGGAGCCCCTTTTTGGTCTGAGTAGTTGTGGAGGTAAGAGATGATTTGGGGTGTTCCTTAACTTGTCTGATCTTTTAGCATTTACCCTGATATCTGACTCCAGGTTCTTATTAAGACCAATTGAATTAGTAATACAGCGTTCCTTCTCTCAAGACTGGTGGTACCTATGGGAAGATGGAGGGCTGACAGGAGATGCATGTAGATGATTCCCAGGGAAGGGTCTATGAGAAATGCCTCTACATAATTCCCCAAAGCTAGTGCTTCTGGGGATGCTTGCACAGCAGAGAACAAGGATGGGCCATGCTGGGAGAGGAGTAGGCCTGAATGTCCTTTGTGATCCTCAGAATGAGGTGAGATGAGGCCTCTGTGGCCTCACAGGTTAAATCTCCACCCTACTAACAGCTATAGTCTTGGCCTGAGGGGCAACTCAGCATCTACAGAGGAGGCTTGGAAGTCAAAGCAAACACATGTGTCTGGGTAAGTTTGGGATGTTTTCTTGGATGGTCACTACCCAAAATTAATCTGAGTGACTCACTCAGTGGGAGGTACTTCTACATTGGGACTTTAAATGGGAAGACTGAAACATAATAATAAGGTACTTGAAATGTCTGTTACTTAGAATAGCTCATCCTAAGAAGAGCTAGAAACAGCAGGGATCAGGGGTCCCACAGCAGTGGGACTGGCCACTCAAGTATCTAAGGAGAGAAAACTCTGGACACCAGGGAGAGGGGCCTTGGAATGAAGCCACATAGATATGTCTGGATCAGGACTCTAGCCTCCAACCTAGGTAAGGAAGGATGGAGGGTTCCTGTATTGGTGAAATTATTAAGGCCACTCCACGTAGTTAAAAGGAAGATTTATTTAGTGGGTAACTTACAAATGAAGGGATAGGTAGGTCGCGGGGTCTGGGGAAGGTATATGGCAGTCTAGCGGTGTTCTCTGGAGCTCTGCTTGGTCCACCTCCACCGTCCAGGATCCAGGAACAGAGAGAGCGCTGGCCTATCCAGATCTCAGGTCGCCAAGCACCTCCCTTGACCCCGCCTTGTAGGCATGACAGTTGCTGAAGCCTCAGTGGGGTTGGAACTTCCAGATCAAAGCTGGAATGGCTACCCACTACATTCCTGTTTGCATGCTCAACAATGACCATCATTCATAGTTTGTCCAGGGATGGTAGAGGAAGTCTCTGGGGTGCTGACATCTGAGCTTCCCTGGCGTAGCAACCTTTTCATTTGTACTCAGATAGCTGACAAATATGGGAATGTCACTGTCACAGGAACACCATGGCTGCACTCTCCTCTCTAATTCTGTACTTACATACACATTTTCACTTGGTGTGTGTGTTATTGGTGTGTGCTCCTGTCTGCAGGTTCACATCCATGTGCGAAAGTGCATGTAGATGATACTGAATAATGTCACATGTCTTCCTCTACCACTATATATGAGACAGGGTAAAGTTATGCTCAGGTTTTGTTAATAAGATGACGTCATCACATGTACAACAGACCACTTGCTAGTACAGTGTGCTCAGCACAATGTGGGAAAGCATGGTCACACTTCATGCTACACTCAGGCACATAGGAAAAAGCTGGAGAGGGGTATGGTCAGGTCTCTGTTACCTGATATAATAGCTCACTGCCATGGTAACGGCTGTGCTCTCCATGGGAGGAAACAGTATCTCCTTGGGTATGCACGAACTGCAGGTGTGGAAGAAAGTTGGGGCTAAGTGATGGGATGAATCCACACAGGATTCTTGGGATGAGGGCCTAATTTAAACTCCTTATGCTATTCGGGGAGGCAGGGGTAATAAAGGGTGTGAGATACAATGTGGTCCTTGAAGTGACCTTTAGCAGGACCTCAGCTACAGCAGTAGGAAAAGTTGCAGTATCAGCAGACATGCTCCAAGGACTAGCCAAACAAGGACTCAAGGAGATCACAGCCACTATTCACCAGAGAATGAGGTCACAGGATGACCCCAGTCTGTACCATTGTGAAAAGACTTCAGGTTACAGACTGGTGCAGGATAAAGCTCTGTTGTTGTGCCTCAAGCCAGGGACAGCTGTCCTCTATGACAGCCCATAGTGTCCAGGCACATGAGCTCTTTTCTAACCTCCACCTGTACTTGTCAGAAAAGGTGACAGCAGCTGAGGCAGAGCCAGTGCCCATGTCAGAATCCAGTTTCCAAACTGTGATGGGATGGAGCTCTGCTGTTACACTGTTCTCCAGTGAGTGACATTCTCAGAGGTCAGTTGTGGTGATATTTTATTTGTGATGAAATGTGGTATTTTATTTGTATGTTAATAAATAAAGTTGCCTGGAGATCAGAGGTCAAATAGCCATTAAGCAGAAGCCAGGCAGTGGTGGTGCCCAGTGTGGGGCTTGAACCCACAACCCTGAGATTGAGTCACATGCTCTACTGACTGAGCTAGCCAGGCTAGAATAGAAGGTAGATTATTGAATCTACTCTGAAAAGTAAAAAGAAGATATAGATACAATAGAGATAAAAAGATAGAATCTATCTACCCTCTATTCTATCATTTCTATATATCTTTTTTTTACAGAGGTAATAGTCAAAGAGATCAGAGAGTCATGACTACCTTATCTTACCACCTGTAGTAACTTCCCCAGAGAGAGTTACTTCCTGTCTGACTTGTGTTTTTAATTGCCTTTCTGTTCTGCTTTCTCATTGGCTCTAAGCCCAGCCACATGATTTCCTCATCACTACCTGTCTATACAGACCCCCAGGTCTCTATGGTTGGTACTGGGATTAAAGGTTTGTGTCACCACACTTGGCTGTGTCCTTGACCACACAGAGACTCTGCCTGCCATGTGATCAGATTAAGGGTGTGTGCTACCACTGCCTGTCTTCTGTTCCTGGATTGCTATGACCTCTGATCTCCAGGCAAACTTTATTTATTAACATACAAATAAAATATCACATTTCATCACAAGTAAAATATCACCACAGTCAGTGACTACTATGGGAGAGCCAGGTTGGAAAATTTCATGACATTCTGCTTTCAATGCCCTCCTTCTTCAAGCTGGATTGAATGGTGGTGAAGGGACAGGTTGAAGGCCAAGTTTACCACAGGATCCTACAGATGGCACACTCCAAGTCTCTTGACTAGAGAAACTTGCTGATTAAAAAACTCAGCAGAAATGATAGATGAAGATTTGAACATTGCACACTGGGCTTGAGTGTGACACATCCCCAAGGCCTTGCTCTTCCCAGGGGTGGTGATCCCTGCAGGAGAAGGAAAACTAGTTGTGAGCCTGTTGCCCAGAAATGGTCGTAAGGGAAGCCTTTTGGTACATCCCCTAAGTACCAGTCCAAAAGACACCCATGGGCTTGGATAGCCTTTGTACTTTCCCAAACAGAGTGAGGCCTGGCCTCTGTGACCTCACGTGAGGGTCACTGTCATGGTTATGGCTGTGATTTAGTTCTGTGAGCAGCAGAGTCCATTATAGTGGACTAGGATTTACACTCTGGAGAAGGTGGGTAGGCATCCATTTCAGGTAAATGACTGCAGAAAATTCTTTGAGTGAAAATGTGATCTCACACCAGTGTGTGTACATGCAGAGGGCATTACAGAAAAAGGGTAACTAAGATGTGATCTTCTGGCTGGGCAGCGGTGCCGCACGCCTTTAATCCCAGCACTTGGGAGGCAGAGCCAGGTGGATCTCTGTGAGTTCAAGGCCAGCCTGGTCTACAGAGTGAGATCTAGGACAGGCACCAAAACTACACAGAGAAACCCTATCTCAGAAAAAAAAAAATGTGATCTTAAGAAGAGTTGCATTAGAAAGGAGCAGAGAGACACCTCACAGAGCATGACTACGCATGACATGCAGGGAGAGGACACCATCCCCACACAGGAAAGAGGCCTTGTGAAGATCTGCACAGCCCCCAGTGTCTTGGGAAGGCATTTTCTAGACACATAAGGGGCAAACCCTTGTTGTTTCCTTGAACTCCCTGTGATATTCCATCATGGGATCTGACCACAGAACGGGATGAAAGGCTGCATGGCCCCTTGTTGGGACTCTCTTAGCTCTCTCTGTTAGAAGCAATAACCTTCCCACATGAGCTCATCGAGCCTCTCCACCACAGGCAGAGTCAGATATATATCAGGAAAGACTTCCCAACCACCTTCTCTCCTACATATTTGATGTATTTGTATAATGTGTAATTTATTTCATCTGGACTGTGTGCTATGTGTCTCTGTGTTCCTAAGGGACAGGTCAATAATGTTCTGATTACATTTGACTTGACAGAAAAGGACACCAAGTTTTTTCCTCTGTCAATACCAACCTGTCTATTTTTATTTTCAGAAAAGCTGACCATAGACAAAGGCTAATGACAATGTAGCTTTGGACACACATGGACTCCACTGCCTCAACCCTGAAGAGAAACAGGTACAGGATCCAATGAGGCAATGTACCCAAGCTAAAATCTGGACACTAAAAAGCCAATACATACCTACCAAAAGTAGAGAAGGCCAAACATGGACCTTTAGAATCCTGAGCTAAAGTCTGAGGTGAAAGCACCCCAGGTATAAGCATAAACCTAAAGATGCAGGAACTCAAATAAGAGGCGTTTCCTGGTTTATACCATGGACCATTGTCCTGCCAAGGCCCAATGCAGAAGAGAAGTGTGCCTGGGACAAACCCTGAAGAAAAAGAGGCCTGCACCCCACCCAAAAAGTATTGAGTGGGCTGAAAGTGGACCCTAATGAAGCCCGGACCCAAATCAAGAATAGATTGGGCCCTGGGCCAACCTCTGACCACGAAAAGGACAGACCTACAGACATAATATATTGACACGGGTAAATGATTCAAAATATAGAGGCCCAGGCCAATCCAAGAAGAGGGGTGTGCCTGAGCCAAACTCTGACCCTGTAGAAGCCCAGGCCACCAGGCAAGAGGAGATGTGGGCCTGGGCCAGTCCCTGAACCTTAAGAAGTCCAGGCCCAGAAAGAGATGATACATAGCCTGGGACTATCTCAAAAATGAAACAGGCCCAGGTTAAACTACAAAAGGACTGTACCTGGTCCACAGCCTAACCCTAAAGAAGCCCAGGCCCAAAGCAAGAAGAGATATGGGCCTGAGCTAATACCTTATCCTTTAGAAGCCCAGGCCCAAAGCAAGAAGAGATGTGGGCCTGGGCCAGTCCCTCAAACTCAAGATGTCTAGGCTCAAAAAGAGATGATATATGGGCCTGGGAAATCCCAAAAATGAAAGAAGCCCAGGCAAAACCACAAAAGGAATATGCCTGAGCCAAACCCTAACCCTAAAGAAGCCCAGGCCCAAAGCAAGAAAAGATATGGGCCTAGGCAAATAACTTACCCTTGAGAAGCCCGGGCCCAAAGCAAGAAGAGTTGTTGGCCTGGGCCAACATCTGAAATGACAGAGGCCCATGACAAACTAAGAAAAGGAGTGAGCAAAACCAAATTTAACCCCTGATTCCCAGTACAATTACTAAAGTAAAATCATTCTGCAGTAATCCCTCACCAAAAGATCTGGGCCCAAACAGAGAGCACTGTGCCCACACCAAATCTAAAGTGAAAAACATTGTGGTTAGTGTATATACCATGAGGCTCTCTGATCCAAGGCCTTAGTTTCAATTGATATAATACAACCAACCAGGTATTAATGCAGACATATGCCAGCTTGAACATCGATAACCTTGGACTCACCCACAATACTTCCTGAACTAATGACTGATATCAATGGACAACCTGAGTATCTAATATGTGCTTCTCACACACATACTCCGTTTAATCCAGGCAACATCCTCAACACATGTGAGCAAGAATGATACCCTCACCATAATATGACAAGGGCTCACTAAATAACCTATCAGTGTAGGCATGCAATACCTAAAATCGTGTTATGCTGCACCCTGTGGCTGTCTGACCTAAGAACTTACCTTGACTTAGACTGATTTTTCTTTAGAAACAAATATTTCTCGAATGTACCTCAGGCCACAGCTCATAACCAAGAATCTTGAACAATTCATAGTTGGTCTTGTCCAGACTACCTGACATTTGGATACATCATATCCTCCAAGATCCAGATCTTGATGGTGACCTGATGATTAACACAGGTGCAAGGACTTACACAGACCTCAAGGGAACCTGGCTGCTCCTTGAACCCCAAGAGCTTGGGCTAATATCACCATCAAGGATGTGGGGACCACACCCTCTTTCTATGCAATCCAGGACAAAATCCAACTACAAAGGAGTGACGCCTTAAAGAAACCAAACCTCACCTTAATGACCAAAGGAAATAGACATACCCATGACCCTGGCCTGGTCTGACCACCAGGCAGTACCTTCATGCTATTTTATTTTGTAGGATGTCAATGGAAGCTGGGGGCTGTTTGACCATCAAGAACCTTGGGTCAAATTCCAAGTGTTTTGGGGCCACACCCTCTCTCCTTCTAACCCAGGCTCCATTACCGATACAGGGGAGCCAGGACCAAATGACGACCTTGACTGTGTCCGAGCCACAAATGACCATCAACCCATATGGGCAGACCTTGTACTTAGGGGTGTGTGGGCCTCACCCTCATTGGAAGTCTGACCACATGCTGTCTGGACTCCAAGAAATACAGGAGAAGATGATGTGAGTGTGAGTTAGCCCACAAGAAACCCTCCAACAAGTATGGACCCACTGTACTAACAAAAGCATTAGTGGTTTAATCATTGAATTTCCACATAATACCTTCAAGATGTGTAGACTACACACACCTTTCACCCAGATCAGGCAACCATGCTCAAACCAGGGAGTCAAGACAACCTCACAGCCTTCGTGACCATCTGGGTCACATTTGAATATCAAATAACATAGGCACACATTGGATAGAGGGTGTGTGGGCCGCACCCAGGAATCCCCTGTGCCCAGGGTTTATCAGGTCTACAACAGATGAAGGACAGTACTTTGATCTCAAGTGTGATCTAGAGCACATATTACTCCAAGAAGGTTGGACACATTTTAATACCATGGGGTGGTGGTCTGCAGAATGACATCATGGAAAAAGACCATAAAGTGACATCAATGGGATCCTGCCAGCCAATCAATATCAGTGTGAGCTGGGGGCTAACTTACCACCAAGAAGCCTGGGTCAAAATTAACTTTGAGGGTTGTGGACCTCACCTCTCTTCATCAAACTCAAGAGATAAGCTTAACTAGGAGGACCCAGGACCACAAAACATGGCCTTCACGATGTCTGAGTCACACCAGAGAAGCAACCTGGGCAGACTTTGCCATGATGGGTGTGTGGGCCGCACCCAAGTGTCATTATTTGTCTAGGCACTATCTTGTCTACAAGAGACCCAGGACAAGATGATCTCATGTGTGACTTAGGCAACACCAAGAACTCACAGGCAATTGGAACCACCACAACAACCAGCATTAGTGGTCTGCTATGTGACATCAGCCTCATAAACTTCACAAGCCTCACAAGACTGTGGTCCAAACCCTCTTAGCCTGACATCCCAGGTTCCCTTCCTATTCCCTGTTGACCTTGGTCCTCAACCTGACCTGATTAGAAACATCAAGTAACCCATTGGGTTAAGAAGGTGATGGACCAGGAATACAGACACAACTTTAATGCTAACGAGTAATGGGAAATCTTGAAGGCCCTCCTCTGGAGGAATGTTTTTGGCTTGTTAACTGTCTAAAAGTAGTTACTGAGGATTCCTTAAACTCCCTCCAGAGCCTACCTAAAGAAAGATGGAATTATACAGTGATTTCTACAAATCTCTGCCTTCATCTTCTGTATATAAAAGAGTTCTGAAGCACTGTAGTGTTATATTATTCTTTACTGTGCATTTCATACCCTAGCATTGTGTATACAGTATTCAATAAATATGAGGTTCATCTGCAACCATGGTTTATCCTGGAATGCTCATTTTGGCTCTTTCCCTATACTTCTAACAGAAGGTTTTCAGACTTTGGATTGAAGATTTAAGGACCAGGCTGTGACAGTCATGGACAAACAGCAAGTGTGGGTAGCTAGCACATCTCTTTCTCACCTGCTGTGTCCATGTAGACAACACATATCTGAATACTCAGACTTCATCCTGAAGATCACTGCATCTCTGTCCATGCTTTATATCTCTAAGCTGGAGTCTCCCAAGGAAAACTAAAGAAAAGGTCCAAGTAGGCAGGAGTGCTTCTCTAGTCATGAAATCACTGTGATAAAATTTCCTGATGGGAGGGGCTGCTACCCACTCCTTCCAGCTCCAAAATCAGATTAGCACCAATTTCTAGAGAGTTGCTGATGACGGGCTGCAAGGCAGAAAGGAACAAAGGTTCTGTGTGGGTCACAGGGCACCAAGAATCTGGAAAGTGTTTTCCAGTGAGACTCCACATGAGGATGAAGGCACTCCCAGTGAAATCCCATGCATGGACCCTAAACACAGTCAGGTCCAGATTCCTGTTAAAGGAACAGTGAAATGTGCTGTGCTCCTTCAATTAGAGGAACTAGAGGCTGGCATGCTGCAACTCTAGACTTGTCCCTGATGATCTGGTGAAGTTTAGGTGGCAGATTTGTTGGCGAGTTCACCAGAAATCTACATAGATCTCTGCCTCCCCTCCCCTGGCCTTTGTCAATGTACATTCCTCTCAGGACCCTACGGACTTTGCAGGATTCTTGTGGAAAACATCCTGTGTCTGGTAATGGTCTGGTAAATCAACAGCCCCTCCTTACAGTGGGACATCCATGGACGCAGGTCTTTTCCTTCCACCTAGGTCTGATTCACTCTGTTTATCTTACACACATCCTATCCCTTCAGAGATATGAGAGCCCATCAGACAGTATGAAAACAAAGGCCAGTAACCAAGTGTTTCACTGGCTCTCCCATAGACTTTCAGGTGACATTCTAAGGAGTTCTGAGCTGCAGCTACCTGACTGCCCCCACTCCTGGACAGGAGTTTCAAACTCTGGATGCAATGCCCTTGGTCCAGCATCAGAGGAAAGGATGTTTTCAGTTCACAAACATTAGTAGTTATACATAAAATAGACTATCCAGAGATTTCTTGATTCAAAAATGGTGAGAACTCCATCAGTGAGTCTTGGTGTGTGGGCATGGGGGTCCTACCACAAATTATTTGGATTTTTGAGCATGGGCTCAAACCTAATACAAAAGAATACCTGCTTAAGTCCTGAAATCAGTGGAGCCTGGATGAAACCTAAATGAGAAAACCCCAGGGCAAAGCCTGATAGCAAAGAGGCCCTGTCAGAATATGAACCCATAGCAGCCAGGGGCACACTCTAAACTCCAGGAGTCAGGGATCAAACCCTGACCCTGCATAATCCCAGAATGAACCAAGTCCCCAAAGGAGGCAAGGATGTATCCTGAAACCAAAGGTCCCCAAGCCAAACCCTCAGACACAGGGACCTTGGCATGAGGAACCTCTTTTATGTGTTGCTGCTCATGGGGGTTCAAGAGAATCCCAAAACAATATGGGCTAATTCTGCTGCCATTGCTCACTCCCCAGAAATTGAAGGCAAGGCCCAATTGCTGAAATCATCAGGCATTTAGGACATGGCACTCAGATAATTTGGGCTGGATGTCACACTAAAATCCCCTCTGTGAGGACAAGCTTTCATAATCCTGGCAGGTGCTATAGAAGCTGCCGAGGGAGGGATGCAATCAATAGTGATGCCCATTAACCACAAAATGACCAACATGGTAGGGTGTCCCAAAGACTGTAACAGTGGCCCTCATGTCTGGCAATAGCTTGTCTATGTAACTGGACTTAAATTAAGGCTTTCTTTGTTCAACAGAATGGAAATATTGCCTGTTACTGTTATCCTAGCCAATTACCCATGACTACTGCAGTCATGGATCTTATGGCATAAACTACTATGACATTTTACTAAGCCATTGTAATTCCTGACTATATTCTCCATATTTATCCTTACAGCTATAGAGCAGTTGTAGCCTAGAAATGGTGTGGAAGCTCCACCCATGAATCTATAAAGATATGGCTGCCTAATGAGACTGAAACCATGACAATTCTATTGGACATGTTAATGTGGATGGGGGAAACCTCATGGGGACTCATCCGGAGACAAAGAGCTACAGGCAACTAAGCACTTCCAAAATAGGGATAATTGGTCTTCCCCAGAGATGAGCCCCTAACTGGCTACCCAATACCTAGTTCAGACCTGAAAATATACACATGCATTACTGAGCAGACTTGACACATTGCTGCCATACATTTATGCAATTTTTGATAAGTATTTTTAAGTAAGAAAGGCCATGAATTTGAGAAGGGTAAGAGAATTAAAATGGTAAGAGCGAAAAAAGGAGTGTGAAAATGATGTGATTTTATTTTCATTTTAAAAATGGTAAAATAAATTTTGAGAATTATTTAATGGGAGTCTTATGCTGGGTTCAATACTCAATATTATAATATGTACGCAGTGACACATATTTCATGTTTGCCTACTTTAGTTGAGCACTTCTGCCTGCACCCTTAGATCTCTCTTCTCACCAGGAGTCACAGTCACAGACATTACAGCATCGTGTTGGACATGCGGTTTCCATGGTGACATGGAGCAATACCTTGAGCCTTTAAATCAGCAGACATCCCAGGGTGTTTTGCTTTATCCTCTCCTACAACCCCATGCCACCCACACATTTCCCCAAGCCCCGTCTCTCGTGTTAAACCAACCCTACTGTGCTGCCCTCATCTGGAAGGAAAACAACACAGAAGAGAGCCCTGCAAGCATGCTTACTTCTCACCGGAGCAGCAGAACCCTGGTCGGCCTTTTGACTCAGATTTATACAAGTACCTACTTCTTCCAGACTGCAGAAAGTCAGGAATTATCCTGTGCATATCTTCTTAAATTTCATGTCCCAATGACCAAAGGAAAGAAGATTTAGATATATTCAACTATTTTCCCCATACTTTAAATATACTTAACAATGCTTTTGTGCAATCCACACACAAATTATTTTTCTCTTTTTATGCAAATCAAGTGGTTAGTTGATCCATGTCAGGAATAAAACTTTTGAGATGTGCATAATTCACTGTGAGAAAACCAAAGAAATGAGAAGCTCTGGCTACATAAAAGAATGCCTGTATCATTGCATGTCATGTCCCAGCTAGGATCTTGAGTGCCCAAATCATAGGAGACTTCTTAACATGTGGTTTTCAATATCCAGCATTTCTAACTGTTCAATCAATCATTATGTGTTCATTTCTAATATTCGATTGGATTTTTGAGAGCAGGTGTTGCAACATAAGCAGTCCTAACCTTGAGCTTATATCACTCCTCCTTTCTCTGTCCCCCAAGTGAAGAGACTCACCTGGCTCTGTTCCTAACATCTTCCATTAGAGCCACAGCTACAGATGGAAACACATTAGCACACAAGGCTTGCAATCTTCACACCTGATCTCAACAGGGAGGCTGGGAAAAGGTTCTGCAGTGACAGCAAGGTCAAGAATAAGTGGGATACACATCAATACATCCGGAACCAAGCTCCTCTGCCTATCTACCTAAAGGTTATATATGCTGGACACTGAAGAAGAGGGGTCAGACAGCAAGGCTATTCACTCAAATTTCATATACAAGTTGATGAAAATTGATAGATTATATGGTTATACCTTATATATGAAATAGCTCTTAAAAGCATTCTAATGATCAGACTAATAACTCAGACTGTCACATGCTTTTCCTTTAAAAGATAAAAGACTTCAGCCCGGGCGGTGGTGGTGCACGCCTTTAATCCCAGCACTCCAGAGGCAGAGCCAGGCGGATCTCTGTGAGTTCGAGGCCAGCCTGGGCTACCAAGTGAGTTCCAGGAAAGGCGCAAAACTACACAGCAAAACCCTGTCTCGAAAAACCAAAAAAAAAAAAATCCTTGCCAGGCGGTGGTGGCGCACACCTTTAATCCCAGCACTCGGGAGGCAGAGGCAGGAGGATCTCTGTGAGTTCGAGGCCAGCCTGGTCTACAAAGTGAGTTCCAGGAAAAGCGCAAAGCTACACAGAGAAACCCTGTCTCGAAAAGCCAAAAAAAAAAAAAAAAGACTTCATAAGAATTTTAGCATTAAACAATGAACTATTAAATAATACACCTTCCTCTGAAGGTGTATTATTTTAATTAAATCTCTGAGAATTTCATACGTGAATACATTGTATTTGTATCATATTCCCCTTCATTTTTCCTGAATCTTCCCTGATCTCACATTCACCAAAGTTGGTGTCATTTTTTTGGTAGCCTACCAAGGTCAATTTACATGTCCATATTCTCATGGGTGTGGTGCTATCCACTGAGTTTTGTTCAACCTACTCTTGCATTAGGAGCCTAAAAAAAAACTGACTCTTCCTCCTCCAGAAACTATCAACAGTCAACAGCTTCTCAGTTGGGGGAGGGGCCAGTGAGCTCCTTTCCCTTCCATGCTAGAAGACTGACTGGCTTCACCTCAGAGTTCCTAAGTGTAGCAGGACTGTCATGTCCAGAAGATGCCACTTTATGCCAATCCTCCTTGACCTCTGGCTCTTTAAATCTTTACACACCCTCTTCCAGAATGGTCTCTGAAACTCAGAGGAAGGTGTATATAAATATGACATATGTGACTGGGAACTCCATGCTCTGCATTTTTACTGTTTCCAGTGTTTTGTACAACTCCCTGAACTAAGAAACTTCTCTGATGAGCACTGAGAGTTCACTAACCTACGAATATAGAGATGTGAGTTCAGAGGGCAGTTTGATAAGGCCATTTGCCATAGTAATTGTGGTAGGGCCACTCCGGGAGTCTGTGAGTTTGCCAGCCACTGTTGTTCTCCAGATTTACAGTATGAAGCATACTTTTCCTCCTGTGGGCTGCACCTTAATTCCAAACAGAAATTGGTTGGTCCCTGTGGTAGTTTCAGTGAAAATGTTCCCAGGTTGATAAAACTTGAATACTTGGCCCCAGCTGGGACAACTGTTTGGGAAGTACTAGGAGGTGTGGCATTATAGGGAGGGAGAGGTGTGCCACTAGAGGTGGACTTTGAGGTGTCTCTCTGCCTCACGGTTGTCGTCTCAAGTTGTGAGCTCTCTACTACTGCTCCAACACCGTGCCTGCCAGTCTGTTGCCATGATAGGCCATGGACTCGCCTTCTGAAACTGTAATCTCCTAATAACTCTTTCTTCTAAAAGTTTCCTTGGTCATGGTGTCTCTTCACAGCAACAACAAAGTAACTAGACAGTCACTCCCAGGACATTCGTGCCACTATGGCCACAATAGGTCTATCTTGCCACACTGGTTGTCTTTTATAGCTCAAAGGTGAACAGCGGAGGGAGACTGTTAGTGCACCCCTCTAGAAACTATGTAGCATATTTCTGTACTATAGCAGCCAATCAGCATGGAGGAACCATCTGTTCAGGACCCATTTGATTTCTCTCTGTCTTTTGATCACACTGTGTAGTATTTTCAGCAATACTTATCATCAAGTTCTGGTGTGCCATCAAGGTCAACAGTAATAGACTATAACAGTGAATCTTTTAAAGCCAACAGCTACAGTACTAAAAATAGCTTAACTAGGAAAATGGAGGCTCTTCCACTTAGAAAAAAAAATCAGAGACAAAGGTGGTAACTATTTTGTGGCCTCTACCCCACATCAAATTTTCAAAATAAAGTTATGGAATTATATACAATTGTGTATGTGTTTCAACACAGTATAATAGAGTAGGAAATTGACCAGAAAGAAAGGAGAAACAAGGAGAGAGAGGCAGAGGCAGAGAGACAGAGAGAAAGAGAGAGAGAAAGAAGAAAGAAATGTACTTTCACGTAGTTTCTCAGTTCTGCAGGTGGAATGATAAAGAGCAAGATGGCGGCATTTGGAATCTGGTTTTTCAGATATCTTGCTATTGTCCTCTCTCATGGTGGGCAGTAGAACAGAAGTGAGTGATACGCACCGTGTTGTTACATGGCAGAAGGGGGAAAATTCACTCTAACAGGCCCTTACCATAATGATGCCAGTCCTCCATGAGGATGAGAACAGGAACCTCTCCCCAAATATTCACCTCTCAATGCTACTGTCCTGATGATCAAGCTACCAACACCTGCCTAACTATGCATATATGAAGGCCAGAGATCACACGCTGAAATGTACACATGGATCTATAAGATACGTCAAAAAGCGTTTGCCTCCTGCCTCCTGCATTCACAGGATCACTTGTTCCTGAAAGCACACTGAAGTCACCCACAAACACCAAGAGCCCAGAAGCCCGGTCCTCTTTGATTAGACATTTGCTAGGATGGTGCTTCACATCAGATGAGTCTCACCCAGTGTCTCCAGGCTCCTCATCCTTGGGACCATCTGAACCTGTGTGGGCTGATATAACAAGATAACCCAAGCCAATGGCTTCTCAGGAACAGAAATTGTTTTCTCACAGATCTGAAGGCTGGAAGTCCAATTTCAACATCCTGAAAGGTTCCATGTCTGCTGAGGGCTACTTCCTGGCTCATGAACCTTCCCAAGGTGACCTTTCATCAGAGCACTTAACTGTTCTTGAGAGTACCACCCTCAGGATGTCATTACCTCCCAAAGGCCCCATTTCATCATTTCTGGAGTTATAAGATCACAGCATGTGAATTCGGGCCCCACCAGTTTTCAAACAGAGCAGAGGCCCACTGTCTTAGAAACCAGAAATATAACTTTGGCTCTTCTGCATGGTTTCTCTCTCCAGCAAACATCAAGTTGTCAGAAACAGAACATTCTGCAACTTTCTAGATTGATGACAAAGATGGACCTCCTCAAACCACAGAGATGTGAAGGGAGCTGCAGCCAGCACCACTTATCAAACTGTAGGAGGAGGAGAAAAGAGGAGCTACTTAACAACACACTCAGCCTCCTCAAATTTTCCTGGCTTTTGTCTCATATCAATACCCAGGAAAGCACGAAGGAGCCAGGGCTGGCTTTAGGATCCTCCCACAGAAGTGCTCCCTGGGAAACACCTGTGCGGGTAGACGCAAGAGATTAAATATTAGTCCACAGAGGTTTCATTTGACGAGACAAAACTCCCACGTACCAAGCAAAAATTGCTGGGCAAATAAACAGCTACCTGATGATATTAATCAAATGTGAAGGATTTGTGCCTGATTAAGTGAGTGAGGCCCATATGAACAGCCAGAGTTCTCATATTCCAGAACTGGATACCTCCCAGGTGGTCAATACCAGGACCCGCTAGGACTACAGACAAGATGACCATATAGTGTGGGGGAACTTCACAGTCCAGTGGAGAAGGTCAGTATTTTCACATTTATATGAAAAGAACCAACCACTTATATTTAACAGAGTCTTAGCAATGATCTGCTCACAAGTCGGGCAACCTTCAGAGCAGGTCCTGGATCCTGGCCTGCAGTGATGAAGGGCAGCAGCTGGGGGTGGGAAAGGAAGTGAGGTGTGGACGCAGGCTTCCTGGACACTGGGGCCTCAGCTGGACTAACTGTAGTCCATCCAGCTGTTTACCACAACATAGCCTAGTGGCTTCTGTCTGCCTCGGGACTGTTATGCCCCAGTTCACAAGTAAAGTCTGGAGATGCAGAAACAGCTGCAGGAGAGTTGGTTGTGCTCAACAGTTGTAACGAATCTGAGCATGTTTTCTTGTCTTTTCTTTTTTTTTTTAATCTGTCACTTCATCTATTGTTTTTATTTGCAGGAGGAGTTGAAACAAAAACTTAAGGGTGTTTTTCTTTTCTTCCCTAAACATGAATCATTCAAGTAAAACCAACTTAACTACAGAAATTAGCAAAGTAAGGGGAAGTAGCAACAACCCCCGAGCAAAGGCTGGGGAAGAGGAGAGTGCGGTCGGCATAGACCATGTGCACAAATGCTGTGTTCACCTGTTCCGGACGCCTCACCTGCACAGGACCGCCTCACCTGCACAGGACTGCCTCCCAGAAGGCAAGCACAAGGACCCTTCTATGAGGATGTTCCCCCTCAAACATCTGAAAGTGTTTCAACTCAAAACTTAAGGTTAAAAAAAACAAGACAAAAAAGAACCCCACAAACCGCCCAGCCATAACCATCATCCTTAATCAATCATAGGAGTTTCTTTTCATTTTATAAAAAAAAAAAATCAATAAAAATTATTGAAACAATTCTTTTCTCATCTTATATTTGTAGAGATAATAGAATTCAGAGGAGAGGTTTCTTAGAAAACAGACCAGAAACTGCCCTCCAGTTTCCCTCCCTTTGCTGAGGACCAGCAGGACTACAAAGTGGAGGATCGCGGAGCTGCTGGTGGACAATGGGAAGCCAGGCCCAGGAGAAATCAGACAGGAGCAGGAGGGTGCAAGGGGAGGCTGGGAGCAACTCCACATGACACAGGACTGTGCAGAAAGGGGACGCAGGGTGGTCAGAAAGGCCTTAGACTCCTCCACGACATACAAAACCGGTTTCTACAAAGATCCAACCAGTTTGGTCCCCAACTGAGGTAAACAGTTCAGTGTTTATTCATATGCTTTGTTTTCTCTGAAGAATCAAAGTTGCCCAAATTAAATCTTTCTGCTAATATTACTACATATGCCTTAAAAAGAAAAGAATATACAAGGGCTTTTTAAAAATCAGGACGGGGGCTAGGGGTTGAGGGGTGGGGTGCTGGAACGATGGCTCAGAGGTTAAGAGCACTGCCTGCTCTTCCAGAGGTCCTGAGTTCAATTCCCAGCACCCACATGGTGGCTCACAACCATCTGTAACCAGATCTGGTGCCCTCTTCTGGCCTATAGTTATATGTGCAGGCAGAATACTGTATACATAATAAATAAAATCTTAAAAAATCAGGACGGGAAAAGACTGAAAACCCAGTTCATCCTCTTAACTCCAATGAAATTAAGAAAACTTGGTTTCTAATAGGGAAAAAAAAAAAACCCAAATCCAAGCATCAGCATCATTCTCCCTACCCTGCCCCCACCCCACACACCAACAACAAGCAAGAAACAGCCGGAGCCCATTTTATTGTGGGCCACTCAAAACTCGGGCCTGATCCTAGGCTCTGTGGCCAGCGTCCTCTGTCCAGTGGGACAACACCGGGATGTGTACTGTGCTGTGTGTGGCTGGGGGGTTGTGGGGTGGGATTTGCAGGATCTTCTGAAGGTTCCCGGTTTAGCTCCACCAGCCTCCCCTAGCGCCTTTCTCCCCAGGGGAAGGGCTCCATCGAGAGTGACCCCTGCTCAGCTGTGGGCTGTAAACTGTCCTTCTCTTCTCTGTTCTCTGTCACACTCTCATCATCTTCAGTTTCTCCTTCCTCCCTACTGAACTTGTCGTGGGCCCGCTTGCAGCTAGTACTGGATTTCCGGAACATGAACCGACCCCGACCCCAGGGAGAAGGCTCCTCGGCCACGGCCATGGCCACGGCCACGGCTCAGCCACGGCTCAGCCACTTGTCACTGCCCTCACCTTCCCGGTCATCATGCAAGTAATACACATCTTGCTTTTGGGTGTGTACTCTGGATCCCATTCCCCTTCCGGGTTTCTCTTCTGAAAACCATTGTTGCTGTTGTTGTTATTGATACCAGAATAGTTTCCTCTGCCCCAACCTCTCCCTCTTGCTCGAAATTGAAAGGTTCCCCAAGCTCTGCCACCTCTTTCATTTGGACCCACCAAGTCTTTGGTCCCCAGTCTGGATCTGTCAAAACCTGTGTTGCTCTTCCCCCTCTCCTCTGCTTTGTAGGAGTGAGACGACTGGGAAGAGGAAGAGGAGGACCTAGACAGTCTCTTGCTCTGTGGTGCTTCTTCTTCTTTGATCCTTTGTGAGTTTTCTCTGTTTTCTCAATCTTTCTCGAGTGGCTAGAGTCTCAGGAATCCACCAACTCTCTTGATTTACCTCACTTAAAATCTCTCTCCTTATGTTTTTTTTATGACGCTCAATATCCAGGAAGATCATCCTTGTATTTGCCTCCAGCCTTGTAGCCAGCTTCCCGGGGACTTTGCATTTCCTCGTGAGTCAAACCATGTTTCCTGAATGTACTAGGGGAAATGTCTATCCTCCTGTGTATCTCTGGGCTTTTCTTATTTTTAGCTGCTTCTTGTTCGTTTCCTCTCTTTAGGCATTTAGTAAAGTGTTTATGCGATGTCATTCCAAAGGATCCAAAGTGATGTTCTTTTAACATGATGAACAATTGTCACTATGTGCTGAGCAAACAATTCTGAGACTGAGCTGACTGTATGTGCTGGAAAATGGAATGAAATTCCTGTTGCTTTTTATGGCTATGGACTAGATCCCGACAAAGCTCTTTCCTGAGCCCCTAATATTTCAAGCCTCCTTCCTCAACCTAACCCTGACTATTGTCCCTCTCATTCCTGCACTGAAACCTTGGAGGAACTGTTGCCTCACCCTTCACACATACAGGAGGGCACATTGCCTCAGGCCACTCATACCTGGTACACAGATGGCAGCTCCTTTTTACATGAGGGGACCCGTAAAGTGGCCTATGCCATAGTGTCAGATGCTGAGGTGGTAGAAGCACAGGCATCACCCACACACACCACTAACCAACAGGCTGCACTGATAGCTCTCACCCGTGCCTTCCAACTGGCACAGGGGCAATCCCTAAATGTTTATACAGACTCCAAATATGCTTTCCATATCCTCCTGTCCCATGCTGCTATTTGGAGAGAGCGTGGGCTTCTTACAGCAAATGGAGGATCCATATCTAATTCAGGCCAAATAATGGCCATGCTAAAAGCTTCCCATCTCCCTAAGGCTATAGGAATTATTCACTGCCAATCTCATCAGATCAATAGCGCCATCATCTCTAAGGGAAATAACCAGGCTGACCAAGCAGCCAGGACGGCAGCCCTCCAGGGCCAAGATTCACCCCACCCACTGCAGGGAATCCATACAGTGCAGCCCGCACCCTCACAGGCAACTCCTGACACTAGGCAAACTCTGTCCTAACTACACCAGCTCTTTCACCCTAACCATCTTGATCTGTCTCAATTAGTACAAACCCACTTGCAGCCCACCTCTGAGGACTTACAGTTCTTAAGAACTACTACTGCCTCTTGTGAAATTTGCCAAAAGACAGACCACAATACTAGATACCGAAGTCAGCCTTTTCCCACCCACTAGGCTAGAGGTTCCCTTCCAGGAACTGACTGGCAGCTCGATTTTACCCATATGCCCACCGTCAGAAAAATTAAATATCTCCTCGTGATGGTGGACTCATTTTCGAATTGGGTGGAGGCATATCTGATTTCTAATAAGCAGGCTCAGACAGTTGCAGATTTCCTTCTTCAAGAAATTATTCCTAGGTTTCCTGCCTCTCTTCAGTCTGATAATGGTCCAGAGTTCACCTCCCAGGTTTCCCAGACACAAGCTAAGGCTCTTAATATTCCTTGGCATTTTCATATTCCATACCGTCCTCAGTTCTCAGGAAAGGTGGAGTGCACCAACCGGTCTTTAAAATTATTCTTACTAAGATGTCACAGGAACTTCACCTTGACTGGGTAAAATTATTGCCTCTAGCTCTTTTCAGGCTCCAGGCCCTTCCCAAGAAGCCTCTTTCAATTTCTCCATTTGAACTCAAGTATAGGAGACCGGCTCTAACACGGGATCTTCGATCCAAACCTTCACCCCTCCCAGACAATCTGTTAACTCCCTTACTCTGTCACTTCTGGTCTATCCTGTGGAATTCCGCAGATCATTCCTTACCTCAGCCATGTGATGATTCATGACCACCCCCAATCCGCACTGGGGATTCTTTCTCCTCTAGGCCAGTGCCCCTCACCCCTTCCCCCTAAATAGCAGGGACCCTTCAAGGTAATTCTTGTAACCCTCACAGCTGCTAAGCTGGAGGGCTTTTCCTCACTGATTCACCTGTCCCATCTGAAGCCTTTCATCTCACCTCCATCCCAGAAAAATCTCTCTTCATACACAATGACACAGACAGGACCCTGTTTTCTCAAGTTCCAGAGGACACCAGGATCCATGGCCTTGTCACCAATTCCAGAAGAATGGGGTCTCACCTTCCTGGTTCCCACTCCTAATTAACTACTCAGCTAATTGTTATAGGGCCACCATAGAGCCAGAGGACGAGGACCGTCAAATATATCCAGGCGGTAAGGAATAGTAATAGTCCAGAGGTATTTATACCCCCAGACCCAACCAAAACTCCAGACTCTGAAAAAATAAAAATAAATAAATAAAACAGACTTTAATATAACAATCCATTACTGTTAAATACCCTCAGTGATTGATCACCTGTGTCTCCTGGATGCTAAACTAATTAAGGAAACAGGTGCCTTAAAATAATCTGTCTCAGATAAGGCTTATCTCAGATAAAAATTAAAAGCATGTTCTAAATATCCCCCTCACACATACACTAACACTAACCAATATAGCAGAGTAATAAACATTACAATATCATGGTCATGTTTCAAGATTTTAAATTTCCCATGGCTGCTTCTTAATATGTTTAAAAATTCTTCTGAGCTCCAGAACCAGCTTGAATCCATCTGGACAGTTCTGATCTGCTTCGGATAAATATAACCCAAACTTTCCTGGACCCAGGACCCCTTCCCTCACCCTGGGACCGCCCCCCCAAAAGGTAAATTTTTTTTCTTTATTCCTAAGCTTTCTCTGTCTCACCAGCACCTTCCCAGACACAAGCAGCCAACGAAGTCCCAAGGTGAGAAAGATGATGGACAGCTCCAAAGCAGCAGATGACAATCCACTGTCCCAGGATGCCCGGCTACCTCAGAAACGCCCTTCCCTACCCCCCAGAGTTAACTAGTGCCCACCAAGTTAGCTGGAAGCAGGTTTGGGAGACACAACGCCCCCATACCTGCTCATCTACCATCTTTTACAAGAACAAAGAGTACAGGATGATAGGAATTCTAACCACTCCCCCATGACCATGCATGCCTCAATAAGACACCTAGTCATTTCTACCTAGTCATTTCTGGGGTGCATGCATGGAGTAGCCAAGTGGGCCCATATATGCATGTGCAGGGTAGTCCATAAAATGCAGGTTCCACATACCCTCCCCTCTCTCCACACATGTCTTTCAAACAGGCCTGATCACATTCTGTCCTGTCCCTCCCTCCTCCAAATAAAACTCTCATAGTGGGTTTTGTTGTGCCTTATGACTTTTCCTCATGGGTAAAAGCACCACATAAAACCAACACACAGTGACACACTTCCAGCAAAGCTATACCTACTCCAACAAAGCCACAGCTCCTAATAGTGCCAGTCCCTATGAGATTATGGGGGCCAATTACATTCAAACTACCACAAAATCTGTATTTGTCAGGGTTCTCTAGAGTCACAGAACTTATAGAATTGGCGTGTGTGTGTGTGTGTGTGTGTGTGTGTGTATTTATTGAAATGACTTACAGGCTGCAGTCCAACAATGGCTAGCTGTGAATAAAAAATCCAAGAATCCAGGAGTTTCTCAGTCCCGCAAGGCTGGGTGTCTCAGCTGGTCTTCTGTATCTGCTGGAATCCCAAAGCAGTAGACTCCCAATGCCAGTGAAGGAATGGATGTGCTGACAAGGCAAGGCAAGCAGGTGAAGAACACACCCCCTTCCTTATTCCATTGTCCTTCCAGCAGAAGGTATGGTCCAGATTACAGGTGTGCCTTCTGGTCTCAAGGTCTGGATTAAAGGTGTGCGTCATCCAGCCTCGAGATCTGGATCAGAGGCATGTTGTCTTCTCTCCTTAAGGTTTGGATCACAAGTGCATCCTCCATTTCTGGATTATAGTTCATTCAGGATATAATTAAGTCGACAACCAAGAATAGCCATCACAGGGCTCATGAAGTTCCACCAATATTTAATGGGCTACTGAAAACTGATTCCTGCTGGAAGAAAGAGAGTCAGTTTTCCTTGGGGGTGTGGCTCTAAGAGACTACTCATGTGCCAGTGGCTGGTCCTGCGACCACACATACAGGCAGCACTAAATGGGCTCGTGGTTTTTAAAGTAAGAGCACAGGGAGTTGGAGGGAAAGGAATAGAGGAAAAATTAGATGGGAGAGAATGGGAGTTAAATTTGATCAAAACATAGTATATACATGTATGAAATTCTCAAATAGTAAAAGAAAATTGTTTTAAGATCCAACTATATAAGGTTTCAAAGAAACACACCTCCCTGATAAAGACAGGACAAACTGAGAGTCACAAGGATTGACAACAGCCTTTCAAGCAAATAGAAACCAAAAAACAACTGGTGTGTCCCTTTAGATATCTGATAAAGTGTGCTTCAAAGCAAAATTAGTGAGAAGAGATAAAGCGGTCTTACTGTTTTGTTTAAATAACTGTGATATGCCTCGAAGTGACACAGCATGGTGAGTGTGTTCACTCGGATCTGAGGAAAGAAAACCCAGAGGCATCTTAAGAATGAATTTAGCCTTTTGCGGCTGCAGGGGGATCCAGTCTCTAAGGACTGAAACACTTTCCCTTCACCCAGGGCATTTTTATTTTTCTCTATGTTTACAGTTTAGCCAGATGATTTCTCCGTTCAAAACAACCTGAAAGAAGCTCCCAAAAATACAATGCTAAATGCAAATTCCTCAATCAGAAACCACAGTTTTATGGGTTTCCTGAACCAAGTTTTGCATAGGGCTTTGTATTCTTGGGATACTCCCAGACAAGATTCACATAGGGCAACAAGGGAAACAAAAGGTGTCTGCTAAACAGAAGATGGATTAGAGCTAGGTTCGACTCTCTGGAGCCAGGCCACAGCAATTGAGAAAAGAGTTTATTGGCCTTATAGTTTCAGAGGGTGAGTCCATGACATCACGGCAGGAAACTTGGCAATAGATAGGCAGGCATGACAACAGAGCAGTAGCTGGGAACTTACATCCTGATCCATAGGTAGGAGACAGACAGAAATAACTGGGGCTGGAGCAAGTCCTTTGAAACCTCAAAGCCTGTCCCTAGTGACGTACCTCCTCCAACAAGGCCACATCCCTGAATCTTTCCCAAACAGTTCAACCAACTGGCGACCAAGTATTAAAATATATGAGCCTATGGGAGCCATTCTCGTTCATTCAAATACTATAGAATGTATTCAGTTACTTTTCCATTGTTGTGACAAAATACCATGACCAAAGCAACTTAAAGAAGGAAGAGCTTATAATGGATTATGGTTCCAGCAGGATAAGAGCTCATCCTGGCAAGGAGCCATGGCATCAATCAGCAGACCTGATAGCAAGAACCAGGAAGCTGAGAAATCAAACACGAAGCAGAGAGAGTGAGTGGAATTGAGGCCAGGCTATAAGCACTCTGAGCCTGCCCCTAGTTATATACTTCCTCCAGTAAGGCTGAACTTCCAAAAGGCTCCACAACTTCCCACAAACAGTGTCACGAACTGGGGACTGATAAGTTTTTGGCACCCCAATAAGCCTCTCTGCTGATGCAGCAATCCAAATCAAACCAAATCAGACCGAATTAGAAAAGCCCTGGTTTAATGGATAAAGCGTTCCTGGGAGGTTCTCCGGCCCCCCAGAGAGGAGATGAGGAAGAGAGACTGGAAAACCATGTGTCTGTTTTCAGGGATGCAGCTTATATACCCTGTGGGAGTGGTCTTGAGCCTCTCTGGGGGAGGAGCTGTGTTTGGCGGACTTTGAAAGGGCAGGTTTGGGAAAAGAGACGTAGAGGGGAGTTGAGGTGGATCTTCCACCAGAACATTCCAGACTCTTTGGGTATGGGGATGCCAGGGTGCCAGGGGTTGAGGTGGAGCTCCCCGCAAATAGGGACCAAATGCTCAAATACATGTGCCTATGGGAGACATTTTTCACTCAAACCACACTGGTAGGCCACTACATATTAATAAAGTAAACAATCTATCAAGAATATGTAACAGTTATAAATATATACCGCCCCAACATCAGGACTCCTGATTTCATTTTTAAAGTAACGGGTTTGAAGGTTCTGATAGATCCTGATATCATAAGAGTGGGTGATTT